>NC_090733.1:121632426-121644926 GCF_036898095.1 Palaemon carinicauda | reverse complement strand
GATATTTCTTTTTTATGGAAGAAATTATTTTCTTTACACTGACTTATCAGTCGAAACAACAGTCATCATCTTTAACGATACTTGTGTAAATAAGGATCTCCTCATACTTACAATAATGATAATTTTACCATTGTCATTATCATTATCAAATAAACCACCCAATTTGGTTATACATGAGATGTTAGAAAATCCCATCAATCTTCTCATATTCATCTCCAAATTGGTATTCAGGAAAAGGAGAAAAACTCCGATAATCGAACCCCTTTTTATACCTCTGATTACTTCATCTGCCGAAAAGAAAAATAGCGCTGAAACTGTGCTGAATTTGCATACCATTTAATTTTCAATAAAATTATGTTCGCTAATGAAAAGCTAACATTCAACGTTGGATTTTCGAAGAATAAAATATTATTGCTTTAAACTCATGCATTGATACGATTCCCCCCCCCCCCCCTCTAGACACATGCACAAGCATAAAACTAAAAAAATGAAAATCATTTCAGAATTGTTCTTCAATAATTGGCAGGAGCCATACATTTTTGACTTGTTGTAATGGCCTGTTGGATACACGAAACATTTTGACTAATCGTCCGGAAAAAAAAAAAAAAAAAAAAAAAAAAAAAAAAAAAAAAAAAACTTTTTAGGTCAATATTTCTATTTCAGGTATTTCATTTACTTTAGCTAATATCTATAATCCCTGAATAGAAAATAGTCGCAATGACATTAATGAATACTTGAACATAGTATAATCACTGGCCAATAGGAGCACGCCATTCGGGTAACTGTTACTTCGGGTAACTGTTACCGAATTGTTGTTTTCTCATTCAATTACCTAAAAGAGCCAAAGGACATCTCGAAAATGGAGAAAATTTTTTGAAAGAAAAAAAAAAAGCCTGTTGGTGTGGGAAGAGCCAAAGGACATCCCGAGAACAGAAAATTTTTTTTAAAGAAAAAAAGCCTAGTGCTGCAAGAATCGAGAAAGAAGAAAAAAAAATTGAAAATCGGCTGGGCTCTTTAGGAGGATTATCGTTTGAATTTGTTTGCGGCATGATCAAACGAGAAGCTCATTTGCATATAGGCATCTTAGTATATGTACATATACCATTATACTAAATGCTTATGTGAAAACTTTCCCGAACACGTAAATAAAATCTTCTTACTCCAGTTTTAGAATAAAGATGGGCATCACATTGGCACTCCAAAATCAAACCATTGTTCTCTAGGCTTGGGTAGTGCCATAACCTCTGTACCATGGCCTTCCACTGTCTTGGGTTAGAGTTCTCTGCTTGCTAGGGCACACTTTTCTATGTTATTTCTCTTCTTCGTGTCTTGTTAAAGTTTTTATAGCTTATAAAGGAGATATTTATTTTTATGTTGTTACTGTTCGTTAAATATTTTATTTTTCCTTGTTTCCCTTCCTCACTGGGCTATTTTCCCTGTTGGAGCCTCTGGGCTTATACCATACTGCTTTTCCAACTAAGGTTGTAGCTTAGCAAATAATAATAATAATAACAATAATAATAATAATAATAATAATAATAATAATAAAAATAATAATAATAATAATAATAATAATAATAATAATAATAATAATACACACCACAAGTCATCCATCTCCCTTATTCAAGATTCGCCACATCACTGAAGAACCTGGAGATGAAGGCTCCTTCCATTCAAGAGCAAGATGGGTATAACTTTCTTCTTTTATATATTTGTTTCCAGTAAAATACGATTTTTTTTTATGGGCCGCGTATTCATTACCATGGAGAAAATAAAAATAATTTCCTTCCAAAGGCCACTTGACTTGAGAAAAATATTTGTTAACCTTAGAGATACTTTTCAGTTTAGAATAAAAATAGAATATTTCTTTCAACTTTATTTCATTGTTGTTTTAAGAATTATATACAAATTTTGGTGGTAGTAGTTTATTACTAGTCAAGCTACACACGTCACTGGAAAAGCAAACTCCTGCGAATCAAAGGGCTTCAATGGGGAAAAGCAACCCTGTGCGGAAAAGATATAGACGTTACGAATATACCATATATGAAAAATTATATATATATATTTTTTAAATATATGATGATCACTAACAAAATTAAATAGATGTCATTATTATTATTATTACTAGCCAAGCTACAACCCTAATTGGAAAAGCAAGATCCTATAAGCCCAAGGGCTCCAATAGGGGAAAAATAGCCCAGTGAGGAAAGGAAATAAGGAAATAAATAAATGATGAGAATAGATTAACAATATATCATTCCAAGAACAGTAACAGCGCCAAAACATATACAAGATATGAAATGAGACTTACGTTAACCTGTTCAATCTTATCAATGAAACCATAATGCCATCCTCCTTTAATCAGCAATACCCAAGACGACCTCCAAGTAGATGCACGGATTAGTAAAAATGTCTATAATTAACGCCTAAATATCTAGATACATGTGCAAACACAAACAAACACAGATTCAACCCTTCACACCTCCTCTCCATTTCCTAACGACAACCCGCTGGTTAAGTAACTTGTGGGAGATTGTGGTTTCTGAAAGTAGGCTACATCTAGGGGTATCCCCCTCTCACTTGGGTATGCCTACACCCTCTCCCCTATGCTCAGCTCGACAGTTAAGAAATATATATATATATATATATATATATATATATATATATATATATATATATATATATATATATATATATATATATATATATATATATATATATCCACACACTTGCTCTTTATATAGGGGAAGATGAGTTCAAGAGACTTGCTGCTTCAGAAGAATTCATTTTATAAGAACCCTTTACAAAGTTTGTTCTAATTATTTTCTTTTCGTGATCATTGCGTTCCGACAGTATTTCTGAGTATCTCATCCTTCACTTAAGGAGGGGAATATTAAGTAATTTTGTATTTACTGTTTAAACACAGAAAAATACTGAAGTACAAAGGGTAAAGATATTAAGGGAAAATCGAGGAACATCCAACGATGGTGATCACTTTGAAATGCTCAAGTTCCGTTGATTCAACGTATTGAGAGGGAAGACAATTCTAAAATCTAGTCCCAGCACGAATAGAATTCAGACTAAGAGGGAATGAAAATCCAGGAAAAAGCGAGCCTCGAAATCAATTGCATATTTTGCCTTAATTAGTGAATAGCAAAGTCTTGGAAGATCCGAGTACAAAAAATGGTCAGAATTATGAAAAATCTAAATATGACATAGAATGTAGAAAAAGCTAATTGAAGGACGGCGACAGGAATTAATATCCAAATCATAATATAATGAACTTAAAAGATGGCAAGTTTCTTTCCAACAAGCTATGGGGAGAGTCAGCAAATGGAGACCAGACAAGAACGATATACAGAAATACTGAAACTTTTCCCATAGCCCAACATTTGTGTATTTGAAGAAGAAACAGACCGGATGTTTCTCAAAAGTAAATTTGCAATGAATAACAAAGACTAGATTTTTTATTGAATGTGTACCTTAAGAGAAAAAGTATTAATAAAGAGTCTGAAAGGGGGGAGTCCCAAGCCCATGACCTACTTACAATTTTACTTTGAGTTATACTTCATCCCACAAAACTTTCACAATGATCTAATTTTACCTATACTATGACAATGGATTCCGCTACCACAAATTTACATTCAGGACATGGGATGAACGGAAAATGAGTAGCATCATCAGAATAGCAACAAGCTTGTTTTTAAGACCAAACAACACACAATTTTAAAAGTAAACAATTAAGAATATTACCCTGACGAACATCACATATTACATTCATGAAGTCACTATGGTGTATATTAACCATTTTTCATTGCCAACTGTAATGCAAAGAAGATAGATATAAACCAAACAACTTTTATGAACATTTATAATCAATAAATGCCCTCTTAATTTATAGTTACTCGTGCATCTATTTTCCACCGATTGTGGACGCATTTTCAAATTGCGTCGGTGTGGAAGAGGCATTCCTGCAAAGCTCAAGTTTTAATGAAATAAGAGAAAATCATATTCCCCGCCATAAAAAAAAGGATTAAGGAAATTTTCCCGTTTATGAAAAAGTGAACAATGGAGTAATTTCCGAGTCGGCCTACCATAATTGATACGCTGCTGCACAATTTTGACGGTGTGTGTGTGTGTGTGTGTGTGTTAATAGAAAATTGGATCCGTGCAATTTTCTTACTGGTCGTTGACATTAAATATGTAACCAGGAAAATTTACATGTTTTTAAAATCCACATTTACATTATTCAGAATCTGAAATCACTAGAAGGATATTGAGCCCAATGAATATAAATATCTGAACGAAAACGAATTGTTAGAAAGAAAATAAAGAAAAACATGAAAACTATATCCTAAAAATGGTATATTTCATTTCCAACTATTATCATCAGCAGTATACAAATTAACAACATTCAGTCAAAATTATCAGATATTATACTTTGCCCAAAAATTAGTCGTAAATTAACGTCTTTCAAGAGGAAATTTTTCTAGGAAACGTAGAAGACAAGAATATTCGTAATATAAACACTCTGATATTAAAGGTTAACAGAAAATATTTTGCTAGGAACCAAATTTTCAAGACTAATGATCAATAACTTGATGTCTAACATGAATCTTATAATCTCTATACTAACTTCAAGATATATAATAAAGTTAGACTTCATGATAACTTGTTACAACTTCCAAATTACGGGCTTTGATTGTCAGAACATGGCAAGGAGACTAAAAATTAATTGTAATTCATGTATAAAAACATTTGCTTCTCTTTTATTTATAAACTTTACCAGTTATAAACAGAATATAAAAAGGAAAAAAAGAAAGGTAAAACAGAGAAGCACACGATGCATACGAGACGAGCGTAATTTTGATCCAAGTTTTGGAAGTTTCAACCAAAAGTGTTTTCTCGGAAGAGAGAGAGAGAGAGAGAGAGAGAGAGAGAGAGAGAGAGAGAGAGAGAGAGAGTGAGTGAGTGTGTGTGTGTGTGTGTGTTACAAGGATTTTTAGATGTCTCAAAGACTTTTTAGTCCATCCACGGAGACTCCATTAGTTCTTTGGTAAAGCGATTTAGTTTAAGCATTGAGAGAGAGAGAGAGAGAGAGAGAGAGAGAGAGAGAGAGAGAGAGAGAGAGAGAGAGAGAGAGAGAGAGAGAGAGAGAGAGAATATTTTTGGAAAGAACATTCAGTGGAGGGTGTATAAATGCGATTTTTATCAAATTAAATTTGTTTCCTGAAACTCGATACAAGATTCTGTTCATTAAGGTAAACACAAAATTCTTCCCAGTGATCTCCCCCAAAATTTCAATTATTACGGGCTGCACATCTTTGCGTTAATTGATATAATTTTATTAATTACACCTATTGTTTGGCGGATTTCCAGTAAATACGAAAAATAATACGAGGGTGCTTCATAAATACATAATTGTTTAGAAAGTTTTTCTTTCTAATATCAATTATTTATTTTTCTTTCAAATATCATTGATCTATTAACATCCAATCTAAATTAGCCACAACATTATTTGTGAATATGAAAGTGATTAGCGAGGTCAGTAAATAAGAAGAAAGAAAATGTAATAAAGTTCAGTTTTTGAAGTGATATTGCAATTCCACTTAAAAAAAAATATGAATTCCACAGTCCATTCTTATACAATGTTATTAATTTAACTAATAAAAACCGCGAAATACAAAAAGCACATCTACGTGTTTTTACTCATTTGTGTATCGGGTAAGCAGGGTTGCCTTCTTTTGAAGGACCTTGCTTTGGATTTGGGGTAGACCATAGTCCCGATTCGCTGCCCTGCTTGACATCGCTTAGACCCCGGTAGCGTATGTTCATGGGCTGTACCTGTCACCAGCGTCCTTCCTCCCAGCAGCGATGAGTCATGGCGTAGTTAGGTCGACAGTTCGAAACGTGTGAGGTGTCTGTTATGTATTTAGGTGCTAGAGTGACTCTGTTTGAGTGTGTATTACTCTGTTAACACCCATTTGCTCCTACCCACAAAAAGAATACTTGCTATTCTGAGCTTAAAAAAAAAAAAAAAAGTTTTCCTCCTCAAAATAACCACAAGGAAAACATACGTGCCCATAATATATCAGCAAGTGATCAGAGTAAAAACTGATAATAAATGCTAAATCTAACTTTTGCAAATTTCGCAGAGATTTCACAAATCTCTTACGTTACGAGCATAGAGCCCGGAAAACGAAAAACCTTACTGCTCAGATACAGTAAATATCCCTCATACACGATCAAATTGAAACCTTATATATATATATATATATATATATATATATATATATATATATATATATATATATATATATATATATATATAATGAGAGAGAGAGAGAGAGAGAGAGAGAGAGAGAGAGAGAGAGAGAGAGAGAGAGAGAGAGAGAGAGAGAGTTACTTTGCACTTTCATTTCCTTAAAAGAGACAAACCAATACCATTTGGTGGGAGAATTTCGTTAGTTTCCTTAAACGCGTCGTAAATATCTCAACATGACAACTCCAGCTTGCCAGGAAATCGGGAATGCCAGATACTGCCTGACAGTGGAACTCTGGTTTTGTTTACCTGAATACAGTGGAAGGATGTAGGGCTTCCCCGGAGGGCTTCCCTAAAAGGATGCGTTCGAGACGAGAAAGTTACTTCTTGAATTTCAATATGCAAAACAAAGATTGCGTTCAGAAAACACAATTCATGAATTCTGGTTTCATGGCAATTCTCGTGAATAATAGTATTCAATGAATACATTTCAGCAGTTGTTGTTTTTATTAACACTAATAGCATATTTTATTTGTTGTGAAATCAAAATTATTCAATCAGCAGGTCTGCATATTAATATATCAAAGTTATTTACTCAAAAATACTTCTACCACACCCACATGTATACAATATATATATATATATATATATATATATATATATATATATATATATATATATATATATATATATATATATATATATTCCATGATATGGTATTCTAGTTTTTATTTATTATTTTCAAACAACATTTATTTAAATAACATTAAGCTTAGAATGTGTACATATACTTAATAAAACCATATATATTGAAAAGAATAGCCAGATTCCTGCTGTACGAAAATCAAGTTATGAATTCAGAATATCTCTAAAAATTACCAAATCAAGTTATATTAAAAACAATTAAAGCGTCAAATGATAAATTCTTATTACTCTAACCAATGAACTCGCTTTGTGGTATCCGGCAAGTTTGTCTAAAATGCAATTTATCTAAAACAGTTTGTTTAACATTTATTTGTATTAGCTCTATATATAAATAATAAGCATGATGTCTCTACACTTTCTTCCCGGGATAATAATTACTGAGAAATTTTGTTAACAGTGGAAAAGAATAGATACGTACTTTGCTAAATGGAACTGAAACAGCTGCCCTGTACTTTTTGGAATAAAAATTCCTTCTTCGTGTTTTTATTTATCTTTGTAGTTAAGGTTTAAAATCAAAACTCCCTTTTTAACATATACGTTTCATAATAAAAAGTAGGAAAAATAAATCAAGAAAAGCCACACAAAGAATATTATTTGATTTAAAATATGAATATGAAAAAAAGGGGGATCATCATATCCATATAATCTCATAGCAAAATTTTTATACGATTGTTTAATATGACATCAATAAAACCAATATCACTTCCCAGGCGAGCATATTTGACAAATTTCTCTAACAGCAAAACGGGTACTACGTTTTCTAGTTCTTTCTAGGTTTTCTAATGACAAATTGGTTGCAGCGTTTTCTAAAGGAGAATTGGTTTCCGGTTTTCTAGTTGCAAACTGGTTCAAAGTTTTCTAATGGCTACTAGGTTATCAGGTTTCTTATGGCTTTGGTTAAAGCGTTTTCTAATGGTTAATTGGTTACATGTTTATATTGGCTGATTGATTTATACTATATAATGGTTAATTGTTATGAGGTTTTCTGATGGCGTATCATAAATCCTTTCCCAAAGTAAATTGGTTAGATATTTTCTAATACCCAATTTTGTAAACGCATATCTGTTGCTGGTTTTTTAATTTCTAATTAATATTTCAATTTCTAATTGGTTACAGATTTTCTAATGGCATCAATTAATCCATGTTATTCGAATGGAAATTTGGTTTAATTTTTTTACTTGAAATTTGGTTTCTAATCTTTTAGTGTAAATTTGGTTTTAAGCTTTTTATTGAAAATTTCGTTTTAAATTTTTAATTGCAAATTATTATCAGAGTTCTAATGACCTACCGTTTACTGGAGTTAGCATAGCATTTGACTACAAATTTTCCAATGGCAAATCAGTACCAGGTTTCTAATAACATTGGTTAAAGGTTTTCGCATAGCAAATGGTTACACTTTTTCTAATGGCGAACTGATTACAGGTTTATAACTGGGAAATTAATTCAGTTTTATTATCATTATTACTTGCTAAGCTACAACCCTAGTTGGAAAAGCAGGTTGTTATAAGCCTAGGGGCCCCAACAGGGAAAGTAGCCCAGTGAGGAAAGGAAACAAGGAAAAATGAAATATGTATATGAGGACAGAGGAGAATATGTAAAGAATATGCCAGACTATTCGGTGTATGTGTAGGCAAAGGGAAAGTGAACCGTAACCAGAGAGAAGGATCCATTGTAGTACTGTCTGGCCAGTCAAAGGACCCAATAACTCGCTAGTGATAGTATCTCAACGGGTGGCTGTTGCCTTGGGCAACCTACTACCAATGGCATACTGATAACACGTTTTATCATGGTAAATTTTTAAGATTTTCCTATTGCGAATTTTCTAAGGAACAACTTTCTACTGATTTCTAATGGCAATTTTTATACAGGTTCTAAAGACAAATTTTCTACATGTTTGCTAATGGCACATTTGGTAACAGGACTTTTAATGGAATATTTTCTACAAGTTTTTAATTGCCAATTATCAAACTGGTTAATAGCACGTTGATTATAGAACTTTCTTTAGCTAATACCCTTATTACACCTATACGCGGATGGAGCAATCACAGCCATCCGCGTTAAATACTCACTCCAAGCGTTGTTTGTCCGTGCCCGGAACTTGCATTTGACCGCAAAATACGCTAGGATCCTTCAGCAAATTCTATAAGTAATCACTGCATCAGCAGATTGAAAAATCCGTGCGGATGAGCAGCTTCCATGTTATAAAAGGAGTGGCAGCTGGACTCCTGGGCCATTCTCTCATCTTGGAGTACCTGCCTGATTTGAGGGAAGACTGTGAAAGATCACACCCAAATAATGTGGGCGGCTTCTATAGGGATTAGAGTTTTACGGGGCGACCTAGGGAAAGGCCCGTGCCAACAAGTGTTGGCTTTAATAATACATAGGGACTAGAGGTCGTGTGTACTATATCCACAGTTTTAGCACCGTGTGTGTAGTCTGTTCTCCCTAGGCAGAATCCGTGTACTGTAGCCTCCGAGCCTGGAGGTCCATACTATCCAATGCCATCCGCACTCCATCCATGACGTCCGTGCTCTCTCCGTACTGCATCCATCACCAGCCGGGGACATCCGCGAAAAATTTTGACAAAATGGCCGATCAATAGCTCAATCCGTGGTTTCCGTACTATCTCCGTATAGTCAACGGAAGATAACAGACCAAATTTTGTGCTGCCACGACCGTACTCTACTCGGCACCCATATACAGGTGTGATCAGGATATAAACGGTCGTCACTAAACGGGAAATGTCCTAAACTCGTAAAGTCTTCCTTGATTTCAGTTACGAAAAGTAAGTTAAAAATTCACCACTTTCCCCGACTTCACTTTCACTGGAAACCAGTGAAAATAGTATAAAATATCTCGGCATTCAAGTAAATATACAAAAATCGATATTACCATGAACTTGAATAACAATTACCAACTATAAATTAGAAAAATTACTTCATTACTCGTTCACATCGACTTTCTCATAATAACTAGTTAAAATTGAAATTTTACCTCGATCCAAAATCATTTATAAACGCAATATATGAGAACCCATATCCGATTTCACTTCAAAAAATAACTTGCGTCTTTTACACCAGTAGTTTTATTCATGAAGATCATTTTGATTGTGATACCGGGCGTAAACATTGCATATCAAAATAATTTGGCTGAAGTTATTTGCCAGAAATTATAATGAATATAATTTGAACAACTTGAATACTTTGAAAAAGCTACTCTTTGGAAATCGTAATTGGTGTGAGGGCAAAGCAGCCAGGGTATTAATAATTCAATATAGAGTAAAAGTATGAAATTAAGAAAGGAGCGAATTCAGAAGTCATTAACTTCCCCTTTAAACATATGAATAAAATTTTCTTCATTATTCGAATCTTCTATCATGAGTAACTGATATCGTATAATAAAAAATGAAATTAAGAAAGGAGCGAATTCAGAAGTCGTTAACTTCCCCTTTAAACATATGAATAAAATTCCCTTCATTATTCGAATCTTCTATCATGAGTAACTGATATCGTATAATAAAAAATGAAAAATACACCCATAAGGCTTTCGAAACATATAGTCAGAGAGAAAAAAGGAGAGAAACTTGGATAAAAAGAAACTTACTTTACTCTTTCATATCCTCGCAAGAGACAGAACCAATTACCATTGTGTGAGTGGAGTTTTCGTGTGCCGTAAATGGGGTTGTAAATATCACAAACTGGCAACTCTACATCCGAGGAAATCAGGTGTGTCATGTACAACCTGAAGTTGAGAGACCGACTCTGTTAACTGAATGCGATGGAATTGCATTTCAATATGACAAAACTCTAAAAAGAAAAGCTTTAGGAAAGCATTGTATTTGCTCTCAGAGTAATATTGGAATTTCTTGTAGGTAAGAAGCATTGATTTGAAAGCTCAAGATAGAGATGACAGGCGAAATCTAACTGAGGCCCTTTGCGTCGGTCGTCGTGGGAGGAGATGATGATGATGATGAACACATTATGTATCATAAATATATCTGCAAATATAATGTTTTGAAAATTATCAAACTACTAAATTCTATTTGTTGGTATTCTTAATGCAGTGGACGTATGAACATCAACTGAAACATTTTAATCAGGATATTATTAACAAAGAGTACATTAGTCCCACGCTCGGCTCCTCAAATAACAAAGAAAGAATGTTTTTTTTTCAAACAGAGTAATATTGGAATTTCCTGTAGGTAAGATGCATTGATTTAAAAGCTCAAGATAGAGATGAATGGCGAAATCTAACTGAGGCCCTTTGCGTCGGTCGTCGTGGGAGGAGATGATGATGATGATGAAGAGCACATTATGTATCATAAATATATCTGCAAATATAATGTTTTGAAAATTATCAAACCACTAAATTCTATTTGTTGGTATTCTTAATGCAGTGGACGTATGAACATCAACTGAAACATTTTAATCAGGATATTATTAACAAAGAGTACATTAGTCCCACGCTCGACTCCTCAAATAACAAAGAAAGAGTGTTGTTTTCAAACATAAAGAAGTTTCTAATTAACAACATAAAATTAAGAAAAGCAAAAAATAAATTAAAAAAAAAAAAGGGAAAACACAGCTGTTGACTACACTTTAAAAAAAAAACCCAACTTTAGTGGAACTCTCGAACCTCCATAAAAACTCAAAATATTACACAATCCACAATACCAAAGGAAAATTTTGCCCAGATATTTATGTTTTTGAATGAAACCTTTTCATTCATTATTATTCTTCCCTTTATTAAGAACACTTCCTGTTTAGTACATTCATCAATACGCTTTTCAAAACAAATTGCTAGTTTATAAAACAAAAACAATCATAAAAAAGGACATATAAAAGTTATTTAGTGATTAATGACAAAAACACAATAAGGACTTTAAAAATCTTATCAAATTGTACCCAGATATCCAGCTTAACAGTATGGTAAGTTATATAAGTTACATCATTTACAAATTGCTAGCAATTTTTCCTCTTATTTCTAGTACCGCGTATATAAGCATTAATCATGATTAACGAAAAGAAATGCTTTTTATTTAAAAAGCAAACTGAAATTTGCCTTCCACTATTTACATAATGTAAAGAAGAAATAAAAGGTCTCTTCTTAACATCATTGTCCCTATATAAGAAATTCTCTCTCTCTCTCTCTCTCTCTCTCTCTCTCTCTCTCTCTCTCTCTCTCTCTCTCTCTCTCTCTCTCTCTCTCTCTCTCAAAAGTGGGGACATGATCAAAGACATCACATGAAAATATATTTTAGCAACAGATAGATTAATAAAGCGTGAGACAGAGATTAACCATGAAGAGAGAAATATGATGAGTGGAGCAGTAAAAATAACGTAAAAAACATGGGCTATGAAATTCAAAAACATGTGTACTAAATCGAGGAGTATTTTATGGGTACATAAAATACTCTAATTTCCAGGACTGGGAAAAATAGCCATTTTAGGATATATTTTTACCGTTTTCTCATTATATATATATATATATATATATATATATATATATATATATATATATATATATATATATA
>NC_090733.1:121589926-121619926 GCF_036898095.1 Palaemon carinicauda | reverse complement strand
TATATATATATATTGAGCGCTTGTCTCTAAGTATTGTTACTTCAAATATCATTACACCTATTCTGGTCATTGTAATGATAATTAATATGTGAAAATAATATAACAGTAATCCCCCCCCCCAAAAAAGAAAAAAAACTTATACGGAACAACACGTTGATTCAATACCATGTGAAAAACAGACAAGATAATAAATAGAAAGAGAGAGAGAGAGAGAGAGAGAGAGAGAGAGAGAGAGAGAGAGAAAAGCCTCGAACATAGGAAGTCTACTTAACGCCTTCATTTCCTTGTAGGAGACAGAACCAATACCATTTCTAGGAGAGTTTTCACTTTGTCTCACAAATGGTGTCGTAAATTTTAAGAAAGTTTGGCTCCTCAGGAAATCAGGTATGCCAGATACAGCCCAAGAGCGAAGACTTCGGTTCTGTTTACCTGAATAAAAGGAAGGCTGCTCCGAAAAGGGATCTGTCAGGAAAGAGCAAAATTACTCCTTGAATTCCAATACAAGGCGGAACACTACAGCCAGAAGATGCGCCTTTTTAAGTTCGATATGCTTAGATGTTGGTATTCTGGTATACTGGCATGCTAGATGGTAAACAATATATATATATATATATAATATACATATACATACATATCTATTTATACATATATATATACATATATAAATATACATATATATATATATATATATACATACTTATATATATACACTTATATATATACAAACTTATATATATATGTGTGTGTATATATATATGTGTGTGTATATATATATACTGTATACATATATATTTATATATACATATATACAGAGAGAGAGAGAGAGAGAGAGAGAGAGAGAGAGAGAGAGAAATAAAATGAATGTTTGATTATAAGAGTCTTTTTGATGATTCAAACTAATTCATTACTAATTTCGAAACATTTATATTTCCACTAATTCACCTAATTACTTCATAAAAATAACCAGAAGTATTGAGACCATAACAAATCGTTATCAATCGAAATAACTGTACTTTCGTTTACTCAAACCGATATACTGATAAGGAAACTCCTTTAAGATTATTGTACCGGTATCCAACTCACCCTGACGACTCCGATTTCTTTAGCAGATCGGAATCTGATACCCAAAGATAACTAGGTTTTCCTATTGCGAAAAAGGGGCAAAAATAAAAGTAATTTCATCTCCACCATCCCTTTAGCAATGCTTTCTTTCCTTTCCTACAATATTTGAATTGCAATTGCGGACAGAACTTTCTTTTACGCAACTAGTTTTCCATGCTAAATCTGGCCAAAGGAAAACTACTTAGGTTATGGTGATTTTTTCCCCTATTGCGAAGGAAACTTTTCCAAGACTCTTCTTAATGGCAGTATTGCAAATATTTTTTTTTTTTTTTTTTACAGATATTACAGATATCTAAGGAATTCCAGTTATGATTATTAACATATAACCTCGTACAAAATACCAAAATCTAAATGAAATTTCAAACCACAGTCAAAAGGTAACGAGGAGACTTGACAATTAATGTTTCATGAAATCTTCCATTTTCATAGAAATAAATTTATCAATATATTTGGTCCTTTACATACCACGAAGAATGAAATAACAGATACAACTGCCATGCATGTGTTCACTCACCTGAGTTTCATTTACATTACAAACTGACGTAGAGTACCTGCACAAACACACGCTCGCTCGCTCTCTCTCTCTCTCTCTCTCTCTCTCTCTCATATTAAGAGGATGATTTTTAATGTATTTATTTAAATTCTGTGGATAAGGTACTGGTCTTCTAATTTTATTAAACGCTCAACGAAGTAGATCTTAATGAAACTGCGTACACGCACTCACATGCAAAAGAATATATATATATATATATATATATGTGTGTGTGTGTGTGTGTGTGTGTTTGTGAGTATGTGTGTGTATCAGTATTCACATGTATAAGTTAAGATATTTACTGTGTATATATATATGTGTATATATATATATATATATATATATGTATGTATATATAATATATATATATATGTATATATATGTATATATAATATATATATGTACACATTTTTTTTGTATATATGGGACTGGAAGATAAATCTGCATGGAATAAAAATAGATGGAAAAAGTGGGATTAATAAGGTAGAAAGAAACAATATTTATCAGAGAAACCCATTGAAAAATGTGTATTACATCATACAAATATATATAAATTGCTTGAATATGTCTTCTGTAAGCTCTCTAGCAGAGAGAGAGAGAGAGAGAGAGAGAGAGAGAGCATTGGCTGCTTTATCATTGGTACATAATGATTTGTAATTTGTATATTTTGATTAACATTCTCAATGTTATGTCTTATCAATAGTTAAACTACAAATCACTCTTTCGATAAAGGAAGTATTAACCACTTTTAATAATAATAAACCGATGTGGAGTTGTACAGTATATGAAAACATGTACAGTACTTCCAAAAACGTTGGGCCTCATAATCAATGTTTATTCCTAAACTTTTCCCAAAAGTTTTGTAATTTGAGTTAATATTGATCTTTTATATGTTCAGTTAACAGTGAAGTATGAACGCAAAACCTATTTTGTGAGATGATTGGCTTCCTGTACTTGAATTCAAGAAATAACTCCGCTATCTCTTTATAGAGCTTCTTTGTCTACATCTATTCCCACTTTTATGTGGGGTCGATGCTTCTGGTCAGCTTTCTCCATCTACCTCTGTCCCACACCTCATCACTGGTTAATCCCTTTGATCGAAAGTCATCCTTGATACAGTCCACCAACCTTCGCTTTGGTCTCCCTCTCCTTCTCGTTCCTTATACCTTCATTTCCATCACTCTCATCCCAATATACTGTTCATCTCTTCTCATGACATGACCGTACCACCTCAGTCTAGTTTCTTGGATCTTATCTGATAGTTTTTTAACTCTTGTGGTACCCCTAATTACTCCATTCCGTATCTTACCTCTTCTTGTCACCCCACACATCCATCTCAACATTCTCATCTCTGCCACATCCATCTTCTTCTCTTCTGTCTTCTTAACTGCCCACGTTTTCGGTCCATACATCATTGCCGGTCTCACAACTGTCCTGTGTACTTTACCTTTCACCTTAACCCCTATTTTCCTGTCTCATAGTACTCCACGCAATTTTTTCCAATTCTTCCATCCTGCTTGTATTCTGTGGTTTATTTCTGCCCCAGATCACCATCCTCTGCATCTGTTGAACCTAAATACCCGAAATTTTCCACTTTTTTCAATCTATCTCCTTGATCTTCAATCCCCAATCATATATATATATATATATATATATATATTTGTGGAGGGGGGGAAGTTTTTATATTCCGGTAAACTCAAAAAGTTGATTTTGATAAGGACTTGGTGTTACTTTTCTTATGATATGAGACATCTTTTGTAAGGAAGTGAAAAACGTCTTTCAAAATATTCCAGCACTCGGAAATGCAGTTAAGTAAAAGCACGTCACACAATGCACCGTTTCTGCATTGCCGTTTCCTTTCGGCACTTAGCTGCAGTGCTTAGCCTTATGCTACACCTCCGTTTCCGATGTATTTTTTCCATCTTGCTGTCCAACCACTTAACCTTTGCTTCATAATTAAACAGCGGGATTCCAACACCCACTCCCCCATTACAGGCTGAATTAGCTTGCTCAGTCCCAGCGTAGGGCCTTTTGGAAATAAAAGCGTAATGCGAACTCTCTCTCTCCCTCTCTCTCTCTCTCTCTCTCTCTCTCTCTCTCTCATATATATATATATATATATATATGTATATATATATATACATATATATATATATATATATATACATATATATATATGTATATATATACATATATATATGTATATATATATATATATATATATATATATATGAATTTTCTAACATTTTCTCATGTGATAAGTGATTTCTTTTCCAAGAAAGTAGAGCTGTGCAAAACAGCAATATTTATGATTCCTGTTTTGAAGTTGCGTAATCATGATAAGATTTGTTAGGGTTTTTACTTGAGAAATGAAAAACAAGTTGAAGACAAAAATAAGAAACCCTAAAGTAAGTAAATGCATTCCGAAATTCAAGTTAATTTCATCTCACACTGACAGTAAGATAGATATTATAAAAGTGTAATATATACTTTTTTATTTCTAGGTATTTTTCTGGTTATAAAATCTTTGTTTCTGTTAAAACTGATAGCCTGCCTTTCTTGTATGCCCAATATTTTTATTCATGACATTAACATTCTATTAAGATTAGTTGATATTTTATTATTACTTGAATAAAGAGAAAATTAATGGAGTCTTATATCAGACATACTCTTTACTACATATACATATATATATATATATATATATATATAATTGAGAAAACATAATTTCTGGTACAAATTTCAAAAAATAAGTATTTGTGTCTCAGAGGAGTTTAGTAGTTTCCAAGGCTTAACAAACGAAGTTTTTATTAACAAATAAATTTATTGTTAATTAAGAAATAAAGGAGACAACTATTCTTACGTGAAATAAGATATCTCTCGTAATTTTTTTTTATATATATATAACGGCTGTGAAACGTGTGATATTCTTAACGAATATCATGACTAGAGTGTTCGCCCGACGTTTACATATATGAAATATTCTACGCAATTATGGACTGCAAAACTCTGCAATTTTTCCAAGAGCCATATTTATTGACGATACGTTAAAATGTCACAGATCCAATTTACCATTATAAAATAATGTCAAATAAAAAATCCGCTGCGACGCAATTATGAAGTCTTTTCGTCTTTTCGAATATATGAATATCATACATGTGTGTGTGTGTGTGTGTGTGTGTGTGTGTGTACACTCCGTAGTCTTTTCTATTTTACCCTTGCATTTCAGACACAAACTATCAGCAGATATTTTTGTATTTATGTCTAAAGGAATATATTGCTAAAGGAGAATAAAAGGAAAGGTTCTATAATCATCTGCAGTTTAAAATATATTAATCATTAGAAAAACTTTTATTCTTTCTCATACAGACAGACAACCATTTTCTAGAAAGGATAATACTTTTCTTTTCCTCACTGGCTACGATGGACCTCTACAATACAAATACATTTCTCTTCTGGCAGTTGTAAGAGGAGGACAGGAACCAATCGCAAGGAGCGAAGGATACATATCCTACCGAAATATCCACAAAGGAGAGGAAGAGATCTATTTCTGCGTCCCAAGGAAGGGACATTCCAGCTTTTGTTGTGACTGATGAAAAACCCCTTGAAGGGAATGGAGGTCGGGAGGTGCTTAGTTCCGCGCCAAACTTTGCCAATATTTTGCACATCTTTATTGCTAAACTTGCGTGGTCAAGGATTTGGTGTCTGGGTCGAACACAGTGATTGTGTTCATATCTGATGACGTTTCAATTGGAATTAGCTTACATACATACATATGCGTATATACAGATTCAATACATATGTATATATATATATATATATATATATATATATATATATATATATATATTTCAAATTAATAGTGCGCTTTCTTTAATATTGCATAATTTGGATGCTCTTTCTAAACAAAATAATTTACTCGTGTATTTCTATACGACAAAAGTATAAATTTCAGATGAGATTAGGCTATTCACATACTTTACAGCTTGATTTATTTCTTGGCATAACAAACACACACAACACACACACACACACACACACACACATATATATATATATATATATATATATATATATATATACATGTATATATATATACACACACATATAAGATCTTCTTATAAATATAAAACACAATCATGAATATAAATATATTTCATATATACAGTTTATATATGAATATATATATATATATATATATATATATATATATATATATCTATCGCTAACACTTATAATTTTACTTCCTTCAAATTCAACTCCCATACCTTTTTTATAAATTACCTTTACATTGTCTATTATCCTTATGGCACTATCCAAGAGTGGAGAACAATGGTTTGATTTTGGAGTGTCATTCTCCTAGCAGAGCTGCTAACCAATGGGAAAGTAGCCACTTGACAATTTTTCGGTTATCATAGTGTTGTCAGGTGTATGAGGAAAGAGGATAATGTGTAAAGAGTGGGCCAGACTATTCTGTTTATGAATAGGCAAATGAAAAATGAACAGTAACCAGAGGGATCAAATGTAGTAATATCTGGCCAGTCAAAGAATCAAACAGCTCTTTAGCAGTAGTACCTCAGCGGGTGACAGGTGCCTTGGCCAACCTACTACCAATAAATTCTTAAATAAGTCAACATTGGAATGAAATCTTAATCATGTTTCTTCTTCTCTCAGTTTTCCACGAAGATAAATGGATTTTGCATGCATACTGTTTTTCAACACTGTAAAATTATTTACATATTTTTTTTTATATTTTCTATTTCTTAGTTCTATCTTAACTTGGATTCAACTGCTGCATCTTTTAATACCGTTTTGACGAGGTAAATAAATTCAAAGGTTATTAGTTCGTCTTTTCTTCCCTTGGCATGTCTTTTTCAACTTTTTGGTTCTTACTACATAATGTATGAAAATTAAGAGAGAGAGAGAGAGAGAGAGAGAGAGAGAGAGAGAGAGAGAGAGAGAGAGAGAGAGAGAGAGAGAGAGAAGAAACCTTTCGTTACCTATTCATAATACGTAAACCAATCGTCAATATTGAAAGGTAAATCTTTGTCAGTTAGTTTGACGTGTAAATAAAAGTTAACGCTGCCGAAGTTGAGGTGAGCCAGAGAGGCTTCATTAAACAAAACAAATATAAAGGAATGGTATTGACACTGCGGTCTTTTTAAGGCAGAACTTAGTTAACCCTCTTAACGCCAATCGGTTGCACGAATTTCTCGCCCATTTCGGGTAGCGAAAAAAGTAACAAAAGTTTTTTTTTTTTTTTTTTTTTTAATTTTTACACTAGAGAAATAATTTTATTTATTTCTTATTTTGTAATTAAAATAACAAACAGCAAAAAGTAGTAACAAAAGTTTTTACGCAAGAGAAATAATTTGATCGTATTTCATAAATTGTTATTAAAATAACTAACAGCGAAAAATAGTAACAAAAGTTTTATTTTAAAAAAGTTTTTACACTAGATAAGTAATTTGATCGTATTTCATATTTGGTAATGAAAATAACTACATTTTATAATCACTACCATTACCTACATTTATATGAAAATATAAAAGATTTTAAGTAGGCCTAATGCAAAGCAAAAAGTTGAATTCTGTGCATATGTTTTCACCTAATTCATTTGAATACAGAATTTATCGTAGATAGAAGTTTGAATTATTCTTACCTCTTGCCAGATTAAATTACTTTATACTGATGTATAATTTGATGTTATGCATAATACTTGTATGTCTAAGTAAACAAAATAACACGTAAAAAAATTTTCATCAGTAAGAGCCGAACCACGTAAACAAATAATTATATTCATATGGTTATGGTGACTTTGATTTATATATTTGAGACTTCATTCTAAGCTTATTTTAAAGAAGAATAATTGTGTTTTATTCTACAATAATTACCTTAATCCTAAAACATATAAAACTACCAAAACAATCGAGTTGAAGTGAAGCAACAATGAAAAAGGATCATAGTCCGCTACAGCAGTGGAATGTATATTAAAAAAAATAGTAACTGTATAACCAATATTAATTTTTCAGTGTTTAGCTGAAAAAATACACGTTCTAAGGATATATAGTTTTCCATATTTGGTAAATATTCTATGTTTGTAACTTATAGAAAAAAATTAAAAACGACTTTAACGAGTTTTGTCAGACTTTACCGCAAGATTATGCATGCAAATAAGTTCTTTGAAACGGCTGCAATGACTTTACTTTTTACATTACAGTGTTCATTTTGGCGTCTCATATATATATATATATATATATATATATATATATATAGTATTTGTATATGTATATGTATATGTATATATATATATATATATATATATATATATATATATATATATATATATATATAAAGAATTATTGATTTAAAAGCTCAGGATAGAGACGACTGGCGAAATAAAATAGAGGACATTTGCGTCAATAGGCGTAGGAGAAGATGATGAGGATGATATATATATATATATATATATATATATATATATATATATATATATATATATATATATATATACGAGTATATATATAGATATATATACACACACACACACACATATATATATATATATATATATATATATATATATATATATACATATCTATACATATATACACATATACATACATACGTGTGTGTGTGTGTGTGAAGAAATCACGAAAGATGACAAGTGATGAGCATAAAATATGTATTAAGGCCACGAAAGGAAAATGAAAAGATTTCATTGGAGTTAGTACTTTCGTCCTACTACTGACATCGACCTACTCACAATGAGAATAAATACAAAAAGAGATCGTATTTAAACAGGAATTAAATTCCACCGTTGTCAGTTTCTTGATAATTTCAGATAAGTCAGATTCTAGGTAAGAGGTTAATACCGGATTAACGTAACACAGACCAGAGCTTGGGTTATAATTGTGACCTTTGTCACAGGCAATTAAAAAGAATTCAACAATATTTCTTTCGGTATACTTATTAATGTGAATTATTTTTCTAGTCTGTGACCAGTCGATTCTATAACCAAATCCTAGCCCGTCGGAGGTCAAAGCATTGTTAAGAGGTCATCTAGATAAACATCTTATGCTATTTTATTCTGACATAAATGTCTTTTTTGGATGATTGACCGACATAAAACAAGTTAAAATCTAAAGAAGGAATACTTTAAACTATATTATTATCATTTCCAGAAATAATCTTAATCAACATATTTTTAAAGTACAATATGTAAACACTTTCTAGTTTCTTTCAAAAGCGGTATGGCACCTAAAAACAATCATGGAAAGGCAAAGAAAGAAATTATTCATTGGTTCCCTTTTCTCTAACTGGACACTTTACAATATTTTCTAAGGTTTATTCATACAGATTTTAAGAAAATGTTTGGGATAGCAGAGATTAGTAGAAATTTCTTCAATATTAGTGAACTCATCCTCTAGAGGAGAAACCAAAATACTATATATTTCTCGTTGTCAGAATAAAAAATGTACATATGAAAAGTTATTCGTAGGCTTTCTGTAAATAAAAAAAAACTTAAATTCATCTGTTTGTCTAATTATCAAAACGTCTAAAAACGTCTATAGTAAATACCAATGAAGTAAGTAATGATTGAAACAGAACCCTCAAGATTAAATATTTCTTCCAGAATACCCAAAACATCATCAACATAACGATACCAAACAATCTGGGAGGAACAAACTGAAAGAATTAATCTAAATACAAAGAAACTCCGTATACTGTATATGTTGGATGAAAGAGGGGAAAAAGGATTACCCATGGCCATACCAAAAACTTGTTTAAGATTTAAAGGCAGTCATGAATGGCAGAAGCAAAGGACAGTGACTATAACCTATTAAGCAGGACAATGCCCTAGAGACTGATCAAATATACATATGATCAGCGCCGATGCCCTCTCTCCCCCCAAGCTAGGACCAAGGAGGGTCACGCAATGACTGTTCATGACTCAGCAATTAGACCTACTGTATAAGCTCCCCAAAAAAAAACTATCCTTAGCTCACAATGCTGGTGAGGTTACAGCTACCAAAGAAACTAACGAGTTTGTGCGGGACTCGAACCACAGTCTGGCGTTCACCAGTTGTGGACGTTACCACATCGGTCACCATTAAAACTAAATTTACACTTTTTAATGCACAGGTAAATACCTTCAATAACAGTATGGGCTGGTAAAGATAACTCATAAGCATCTAAAATATCAGACAGGAAATCCAATAAATCATCAACAAACATCCTGGTAAACAATTCATTTAACATTTTGTATTTTGTTGCAAAGATGAACTGATTTTCTTAAATGTGAGGTTGAGATAGATACTAAAATCGGAGGAAGTAATCAAATTAAATATATTGATAACTTAATATTAGTATATCCTATGGCACATAATTAGTCATATTGGATTTCCTGCTTTGATTAAACTATATACATAAGGCAATGAAGTAGAAATAAAAGATTCTATTAAGGATTATTTTTACTTGAAATAGATTTTAATTTTTTTTTTTTTTTTTTAAATCTCTGATGACACCATCTTCGGGATTAAATCTTAATTCCAAGTAGTTGGAAATATTAAATAGAAGTAAGAAATGTTTTGCTAAATATGCGTTTTTCTTCATTACATCTCATACATTAGTTCTGTCTGTTACCGTTATATGTAATTCACTGTCATTTTCTTATAAGGCTGTTAAAAATCGTTTAGGCTAATTACAGGAGTTCGTAGCTCCCATAACAGAATAGATAAGGCCTTTAGCAATGTCAACGTTGCATTGGGGAAATTTCTTACTTTTTCCAATTTCAAAAATCACAATTGCAGAAGTAATATTTGCACTAAGATTTTTATTTAGGGCGAATGAAGTGAAAAAGACTTTGGGTTATGGTTTATTATTTGATCAAAAGAGCAACATTTGGCCCAGTGTAAAAATATTCAAGTTAATGCATGTAAAAATGCAGAAATCTTCCAGCAGTGGAAAAAAGCCGTGAATTAATGGCTTCATAAAAAGTGGCAACCTCCTTTGTCATGTAAAATCCTCGTGATGTAAAATCCAATAATTTGATATGTTCCCAAATGTGGCAATTTTGTCACATTGCAAAACATGTTAATTTAATAGTTGCATAAACAGCAATAAGCTCCAGTACTATGTAAAAAAAAAAAAAAAAAAAAAAAAAAAAAAAAAAAAAAAAAAAAAAAAAAAAACTTAATATAACGCCTGCATAGATGTAGCCACTTTGGCTTCTAAAAAGGTGATTTAATGGCTGCTTAAAAAGTGGAAACCTCTGGCGTGATGTGAAAACCAGTAAATTATTGCCTGCATAAATTCAAATCAATCTTCATAAGGTGTAAAACTAAGTGATTTAATGACGGCGTGAAATGGTAATCTTTATTACCATGTAAAAAAAACCTAAAGATATTGACTGCATAAACGTGGCGATGTTGGCATGCTATAAAAACTCGTGGGTTTAAAGCTACATGTAAAGTACCACTCTCTGGCACAATGTAAAATCCCTTAATTTAATGCAAACATAAATGTGGCAATTATAAATCTTTGAAATTCTGGAGTATGTAAAAAGCAGCGATATAATTACAGCGTGAAAAGTCCTAACCTCTGAGGAGGCGAAATACATTTAAGTTCTTGCCAGCATAGGCTAAAAGGGAGAAATCTTTGCGTCTGCGTTGTAAAAACTGGTCATTTGAAGATTGCATAAAGAGTATCAAACTCAGACCCCGTGTATAAACCGTAAGTCAATTCTTACATACATTAATATCATTATTATTATCATTATTACTTGCTAAGATACAACCCCAGTTGTAAAAGCCGGATGCTATAAGCCCAAGGGCTCCAACAGGGAAAATAGCCCAATGAGGAAAGGAAATAAGGAAAAACTACAGGAGAGGTTTAAGAACAATAATAACATTAAAATAAATCTTTCATATATAAACTATAAAAAGTTGAAAATAACAAGAGGATAAAAACTTCAAAATAACAAGAAGAAGAGAAGCAAGATAGTATAGTGCGCCAGACTGTGTCCCCAAGCAAGAGATCTCTAACCCAAGACAGTGGGGCAATATTAGTGTGGTTTAAAAACTCTGATATAATTGCTGCATAAAAGTGGCAACCCTAAACCCAGCATAAAAAACCCTTAAGGTAATGCCGGTCTTATGAGCTGCAGAATTGCAAGAGTGCGTGCCGGGTTAGAAAGGCCAGGCAATCTAGAACAACATCAACAACGGTAAAGCTGATGTAAATACTGGAATTTTTGTAATCTAATAAATTTCACTGATTTGTTGGCTCCATAAAAAGTTGTAACCTGTAGCATGTGGAAATCTTGGTGTGGATTAAAACCCCGCGATTTAATTACTTCATATGAAGTGCATATCCCGGTGTGGTGTACAAATCTATACTGTAAAAACTGGCGAGTTAATTACTGCACAAAATAAATGCAACCTCTGGTGGGGTGTGATAACCAAAAGTTAATACTTCCACAAATGTAGTAAAACCCAATAATTTAATGTTTGTATAAAATAATGCCTAATTGGGCTCCACAAGGCACTAGAAGAGTTGGAAGACAAAGACCTACATGGGTGAGGAATATGAAACGTGAAGTAAGAGATGATGAATGGAGAATTATTGATTTAAAAGCTCGAGATGGAAACGACTGACGAAATCTAACCGGGGCTCTTTGCGCCAAGAGGAGTAGGAGGAGATGATGATGATGATGATGAAGATGATGATGATGATGATCTTTGACACTGTAATAACATACTGCACAAGTTAAGGAATGAACAAATGTGGTAATCTTGGTGTGATGTGAAAACCATTCATTAAAGGAATGATTGAACAACGTAAGTTGATATCTGAATTAATGTGATATTCTTGATGGAGTGTAAAACTGGTGATTTCATGGCTGTATAAATATGGTAATCTTGGTATACAAAACAGAAATTTCGCAGCTGCATAAAAACACGTAAATGATTACCCTAATGACTTTGGTAATCTTTGTGGACTGTAAAACCCATGATTTATTGTAAAAAGAAGAAGGGAAAAAAAACATGGCATGGTATACTAACACAAATTAATACCCGTATAAACTACTGGTGCAGAGTGAAAACCTAAAAGTTAATGTGGCAATCTTTATGTGGTGCAAATTCAAAGAGTTTAATGCCTGCTTAAGAAGTGGCAACTTTAGGCATGCCGTCAAAAACTTTCTTGAGATTGCTTCGATAAAGTTATGAATTGCATATTATCCAAAGACAAATTGTTTGTTTTTTTAAAAATGCAATTTAATGGCTTGTAATCGAGAACATATTCTTTGTCTCTCTGCAGAGTATCCAGTATTTCGCAATGACAATATCTTATATATCTTTCAAGACTTATATCAAAACCTCCTGGAAGTGGTATTATCAGAAATACCGAATACTGAATGCCCAAATCTAATGGATTACATGAATATTAATCATAAACGTACAACCAACCTCTCTTCAACTTAACAATTATCAAAACCTAACAGATAAGACAAATAAAGTCAAACAACCAACTGGTAACGCTAAACATACCATTATTAAAATATTTATCATTATCATTATTATCATTAATAACATTACTATAATTACAAAAGAAAACCAAACAAACCCTTCAATTTATAAATCAGAAGGGGATCGTAATTAAGGACCACATCGGTAAAAGTATCAGCTTTAATTAAGAAAATCCTTACTCATTTGCCTATGTTCTAAAACCAAATATACCTGTAATCGGATATTATGGAGAGAAAAATTATAAACAAAAATCCCTGTAATGGAATGAAAATACCCCATCAAAAATAGAATGACCCTATCTGCTGCCAAAATTCCGGCTTTTATGCTGAATTGGGACATTTTTATATTTCATCAAATGAACATTCACTGGTGCAAAGCTATTCATTCGGAGGGACATCTTTCAAAGAACACTAGAAAAAATAATACTACAACCCACAAAATTCGGATAAGGGTCTAAAAAACTAATTGGTTTAAGGACATCGCCCTTATATAATAAAGAGAAAATCTCTCTCTCTCTCTCTCTCTCTCTCTCTCTCTCTCTCTCTCTCTCTCTCTCTCTCTCTCTATATATATATATATGTGTGTGTGTATATATCTGTATATATATATATATATATATATATATATATATATATATATATCTTTTCGATCACGCTCAACTCTCCACGCCCCTCGGGTTACGGGAGAAGGAGTATTCATACCCTGGTGAGAGGGGCGTGCGTGTGAGTGCATATCTATCTAAATATTTAGCCATCCTTTTTGAAGCGTTGCGTACACTGGTCCTTCCACTATTACTTTGCAGGTTCATGTTTTCTGGCATACTTCTGGGCAATAACTTACGTTAACTAACATTCAATAAGTATGACAGCGGATATTTTTTTATATCGATAATGATGGACCTGAAAGGTTAATTGAAATAGTTTTTGTACTCCATTTGAAATTTATAAACATAAATGCATGCTCTTTGCAATTCCCAAGAGAGATTAGTTCACCAAACTTTTAATTGGGCTCCATAAGGCACTAGAAGAGTTGGAAGACCCAAGCCTACATGGCTGAAGACTAAGAAGTGTGAAGTAGATGATGAGTGGAGAAGTATTGCTTTGAAAACTCCAGATAGAGACGATTGTCGAAATCTAAGCGAGACCCTTTGAGTCAATAGGCGTAGGAGGTGATGATGATGATGAAATTCAAGGTTAACTGTAAGGTAAAAAGGAAAAAAAAACACAAATGAATTTTCAAATTTTTTACGAAGTAAGTAAAAATGCATGCACCCAACACGAGAGAGAGAGAGAGAGAGAGAGAGAGAGAGAGAGAGAGAGAGAGAGAGAGAGAGAGACCGAGTTTACTTGGTGCTTCCATTTCCTTGCAAGAGACAGAACCAATACCATTTGGAAGGAAGGTTTTCACTTCCGTCTCATAAATGGAGCCGTAAATATCCCAACATGGCAACTCTCGATTTCAGGAAATCAGGAATGCCAGATACAACCGAATAGTGAGGCTGGGTTTGTGTTTACCTGAATACAATAGAAGGCTTCCCCCCAAAGGGATCTGTCTGAAACGAGCTAAGTTACTTCGTGAATTCCAATATGCGGAGAGATGGTCGAAAGTATGAGATTATCTTCAAAGGGAAAAGTCTCGTGGTAAATTGGCTTAATGTTTACCTAACCTTTTACTACAGAGAAATGAATAAAGAAAAATACACTAGGATAATATTTGAGGATAAGATATGCCATTCTTTTCAAGCAATTGATTTACTGTACTTGGTTATGGAACATTGCGCCTCGGGACACTTAGTATCAAATGATTTTGTCGTTATTACATTTCACTGGTTGCTCCGATATTGCATTTATAATAATTTCAAATTTTATATTTTTGCGTATATGATAATATTTGTTGCTTCGCCAAGAAATACGATATGACCAGAAATATAAATAAAATATTAACAACAAATTTAGATTTGGACAAGCAGTAATAACAGTTCCTAGCACTGACATATAATCTATCCAATTGAACAAGATTGTTATGGCAAAGCAAAAATAGAAATAAAGAGAAGATTTGATCCCGCTTATAATTACATGACGTTATTCATATAATATATATATATATATAATATATATATATATATATATATATATATATACTGTACATATTATATATACATATATATATATATATATATATATATATATATATATATATATATATACACATATATATACATTGCAACACTTCTACTTCAATTCTCAAGATCAGTGATGGTGGTCTAATGGAAATTACATTTTTGTATGTTAAAAGATTAGTATAAACATAAAATTTTCAGAATAGTTACGATATAACAAGAGTTACATAGGTATAAACGAGGACCATATACCATCAAAAGTAGACAAGGCCCCTTACCATTCCCCCTACATAGAAAAAGAATAAACCAACTTCCATTAAAAATTGGGTTAATAAACCAACTTATATTGAAAATTGGGATAATAAACCCAACTTACATTCAAAATTGGGATAATAAACCCAACTTACATTCAAAACTGGGATAATAAACCAACTTACATTCAAAATTGGGATAATAAACCCAACTTACATTCAAAACTGGGATAATAAACCAACTTACATTCAAAATTGGGATAACAAGCCATTTGAATTCAAAATTGGGATAATAAACCAACTTACATTAAAAATTTGGATAACAAGCGAACTTGAATTCAAAATTGCCACAATAAACCAACTTTCATTAAAAATTGGGATAACAAGCCAACTTGAATTCAAAATTGCCCTAATAACCCAACTTACATTCAAAATTGGGATAATAAACCAACTTACATTCAAAATTGGGATAATAAACCAACTTACATTCAAAATTGGGATAATAAACCAACTTACATTCAAAATTGCCATAATAAACCAACTTACATTCAAAATTGGGATAATAAACCAACTTACATTCAAAATTGGGATAATAAACCAACTTACATTCAAAATTAGGAGCCGGAAAGCAAAAAAAAAGGGGGCTAATAGACCCACTGCAATACTTACTCCTCAATTTATGAACATGTTTGCTAGCCTAATTAAAAGAACCTTAATACCCAAATAGCCCATTAATTTCCTTTCACTTAGTGTACAATAAGGATTGTCCTTTAAGAAAACTACCAGCGGCTTAATACTGAAGACCAACAAGCTATCAAAGTCAATGCTATATGGATCTTGACGAAAACTTGATTTAAACGGATATCCATAGTTATAATCAGCCATGTTATGACCTTGTTTTTGTTTGCAATAAGCAATGAAACTGTCAAGCAGCGCTTAAACAGCGACTTCCTTAAATTTTCTATTACATATATCTAACTGACAAAGGTCTCTTACTTGAGACTTTCGATAGGTTTATCTGAAGATAGTGAAATAGACAAGTCGTTCTTTGAAATAGTGATCTTAGGTACAGCAGAGGATACTTTTTTTTTTTTTTTATTCCTGAAATGATGTTTAGAAGATATAATGAGACGGTGATTAACTTATACACGATGCCATAAAGAACAATGTTATATATATATATATATATATATATATATATATGTATATATATATATATATATATATATATATATATATATATATATATATATAAAGACTGACGGTCATATTCGGCAATTAGCCCCATGAAAGTAGTTGTACCGATTCATCTTTCTTCTGAAGAAGAGGAACTACAGTACATAGTTCCTATTGCTTCGCTACTGATCACCAAATGTTTAGACATGGGGTCTAAACGCTTCATTGTTTTGATTGTTGATTTATTCGGTCCTAAAGATGCGAACAAGATGCGTGGATGCATACGGTAAATAGCAACGCCGGGTGGAACCATTAACTTACTAACATGGTATGAAGAACTTACAGCATGTGAATAGCCTCCTTGCCAGGGGATTGCCATACTGGCTTTCGAGTCCCACTCAAACTCGTTTGTTCCTTTGATCGCTGCAGCCATACAATCCTTGTGAGTTAAGGATGGGGGGGGGGCTATAGGTCTATCTGCTGAGTTACCAGCAGCCATTGATTGGCCTTCCTTGGTCCTAACTTGGGTGGAGAGATGGATTGGGCCAGTCTCTAGGGCATCGTTCTACTTGGTAGGGCAATGTCACTGTCCCTTGCCTCTGCCATTCACGAGCGACCTTTAAACTTTAAACACGTATTACGACCGGTCTAACTATAGTCATTTTGCTTCTTATGGTGATCAAGCCTGGTAGGGATCGACTTAAGCCAACACGCGTGGAAGTCCTTTCACCGTCTGGGAGTTCCTTATTTTAATAACCTTCCTTTTACATGAAATTGTTTCTTGTCGCCGTAAAACGTTTCGATTACCATAGAGGCTCAGAAATTTCTTTTCTTCAAAGCCTCAAATTATGCGAGTGACTCCTTTCCTATTTCTTTTTATTTTATTGTCACAAGAGTTTTGGGACATATTTTCCACAAAACACTAGAGACAGGTATGTACATTTAAATAATACATTCGAAAAAGATAGGATGAAATTATACAATAATACAATTTCATACTGTAGTGCAATATTCAAAGGAATGGCATCCGTATTTCAGCGAATATTACAAATATCTTTTTTTTATCATCATACAGAATAGTTTTGCCATTACTAAGAGCCTCATACTTATTTTCAAGCAGAACATTTCCCTCTAGCAGTGGGAATTGCTGAAGGAGCGTGACAGCAGTACAAAAAAAAAAAAAAAAAAACAGATTTTTTAAAGTATATATAAAAATAAGTAGAAAAAAAGTGTTTGAAAGTGTAACGAAAAGGACAAAAGGTTACTCTTTTCATATTTATTTTCTTACCTTTTATTCAGTCATTTCTTTCAGTCTCTTGTAGGTTATTCTTTACTGATAATTTTAAGTAGGTTTGTCTATTTTTCACATACAGTCTATCCTGTAAACGAGTACTACTACTGCGAGGATAAAAATAAGCAAGTATTTGACGATCAACATCATAATCCGTGATGACATTATTATTATTATTATTATTATTATTATTATTATTATTATTATTATTATTATTATTATTATTATTATTATTATTCGCATAATATGGAAAACACAATGACGAAAAATGAAAACTCAACCTCTCCAATATATAAATCACGAGGCTTCTTGATTCCACCGCGCAAGCGCAGACTATTTCCGGAACCCTGACGACGTCGTGAAACCTACCGACACAGATTGGCGCCCTACCCAGGTCATCGGTGGCAATCCTCTGAGCCGCAAAACTACCTAATCACGCAGAAGGAAGAAAGTAAAGGGGGACGAACTGTCTCCTAAATCATCAGGCCTCAAATTGTGGTTACAGAGTTAAGCGAGACACTAAGAGATGGGCTGGAATCGCTCCGGATAAGTTCCAGAAGTTCCCTGTTGCTATGAGCACCGATGGAACACGACGGCCGTAAAGGCGAGGCGCAGATGCTGGTTAATAACTATGGGAAAAGAGAGAGAGAGAGAGAGAGAGAGAGAGAGAGAGAGAGAGAGAGAGAGAGGCTAGAACTATTTTCAAAATACTGCACCATATTCAGAATACGTAAATATAATTCTAATAACCACGCCAGGCATCCTTAAGTTGGTTTACCAGAATTTGGAAAAAAGTTAAAGCCAACATGTTCTCAAAATAAAAGATGAGTAGTTCTAAATTTCTGGTATAAAATGGAATTATAACAAATTAATAAATAAAAACGGGTGTAAAGAGACTGCAGGTAATACCCACTAGCAATTAAAAACGCTTTATATTTGTAATATTAGAAATATTTAAGTACCTTTTCCATTAGACTTGCTGTGGAGCGGGCGGGGGCTGAAAAGATAAGGCTGTGTCCCGAACAGGAAAAAACTGTGAGTAATGAGAGAGAGCCCTAAGGCTGTGAAAAGAATGAGCGTAGGAGAAAACTGTAAGGGAATTATCTTTTGTGGAGTAATGACCGACGGGAAGGTTGAAAGGAAGCAGTAAAAAAGTGTATTCCAGAGTGACATTGTGTTACCTTAAAATTGAGCTTATTTCACACAGAAAAATTTAGTAGTTTACCTTGTACACCATTTTGTTTGACTGACTAACTTATTTCAACTAAGTATCCCCAATAAAAATGGGGTATAATTGACGCTAACATGCTAATAATTAAGAGAGAGAGAGAGAGAGAGAGAGAGAGAGAGAGAGAGAGAGAGAGAGAGAGAGAGAGAGAGAGAGAGAGAGAGAGAGAGATATTTAACATGCTTGAGAGTACACTCTGGCACATTACTGTATACTATCGTATTTCTCTTCTTCTTAGTTTTTTTATTAAGTGTTTATGGTTTATAAATTGAAAGATCTATTTTAATCTTGTTAATGTTCTAGAAATATCTTATTCTAATTGTTCATTACTTCTCTCGTAGTTTATTCATTTCCTTATTGCTTTTTCTCAGAGGAATGTTTTTCCCTGTTGGAGCCCTTGGGCTTCTAGCATCCTGCTTTTCGAGCTAGGGTTGTAGCTTGGCAAGTAATAATAATAACAATAATAATAATATTGCGTGGTTTTTTTTATCACCAATGTTGAACTTAATCTAACCTAACCTAACTAAACCTTACTAGAGGTAGAAGATTATCAACCTCGGCATTTTCTTCTTCCCTATACTACGTAATCACAGGTCGATCTTCCGCCTTTGCACCGTTAAAAATATACAGAAAAATGTGACCAGGTATTCCCTTAGTCGCGGCCTCCCTCTTGACTCCAGCCAGGTCTCCATCTATATGCAAATAGGAACTATACATGATGTTTATCTAATGCTGTTAGAGTAAGGAAGCTCAATCTGAAAGAGAATCAACATCGTACCCCGTTGAGGCAGCTACTTTCGTCTTGCCAAGGAAATACCTTTTGAGTTTCTATGATTACATTTGCAACATTTCTAAGAAATAACCTTCCGGAAGGCGGAGAGAGAAATCATTTTGTGGATTAAACCAGGTCCCTGGAGGAGGGGGAGCTATCAGATGGCATACAAAATTTTGACTGGAGTCCTAAAAAGTACAATAATGAAATAGATTTTAAAGTTATGAACTATTTTCAACTAACTTAATATCTGTATATGAGTGTGTGTGTGCGTATGTGTTGAACACAATCCTTCAGGGACAAGTTAAAAATCAAAGTTGCTTTACGATACCTAACGCAATAGTTATTATACCCGCATACGGCATTGGTTGAATAACCCTTTTCTAATACAATAACTCCCGTCCTTTAATCTACTTAAATTTTCCCAAACTTTCAAGGATACCAGAAAATCTCAAATCAGTCGTTCAATCCCAAACTTTCAACACCTAGCCTCGTATATATGGCTAGGACCTGCTGGTGCCTTAATAAAAATCTTGTATTTAGCTCATAAATTGGGATTCGACACGATCTTTTTTCAATAAATCGTCATTGATTTATGACACGAGGAAATGAGAGCAATTTTAAAAGTCAGTTGTTTTAAGGTTCCAAAGATTTCAAAGATTTAGCGTACTTGAATATTGGAAGGTCTCATCCTCTCAATTTCAACCCGTTTCACGATTAATACAAGCCGAAATTAATCAGTTCAAAATTTATATATATATATATATATATATATATATATATATATATATATATATATATATATATATATATATGTATATATATATATATATATATATATATATATGTGTGTGTGTGTGTGTGTGTGTGTGTGTGTGTGTGTGTATAGTGATGTCCATTATAATTTTGGAACTGTGTAAAATTCTGATTTACTCAAGTTTCATTCAGATACATGATGTTTTGGTAGGTCTACTTGACTTTTTTTTCGTTTCTCGATGAAACGTACTGATATCTTGTAACGTCACGCCTCTCGATAATGAATTTGTGGTCATTAACCTCGGCAGATTTGAAGCCAATCTCCTGCAAAATCTTATGAAGGCAGGTTTTGCCGCCACTGAAGGATTTATTTATCCTTCAGTTCTTGAACTCTTCATAGAGTATAACTTCATACCGACCAGCACCTCCAAGGTAAATGGCAGCATTTGAAAAATCTCTGCCACGTCACAGGATTCATACAAATCGTTATTATGACCCTAAACATCAACACTCATAATACTACGCAGCTTCCTTTACTAATTAATATATATATATATATATATATATATATATATATATATATATATATATATATATATATATATATATATATATATACACACACACACACCTTTCAAATACGCAAGTTCGAAAGTTGACATGGTAGTTTGGATGGAGGTACACGACTTTGCCAGCCCATGAACACTTCGTGCTCTGAAGAGACAATAGATGGGTGTAAGAACACCGTGAGAGAGAGAGAGAGAGAGAGAGAGAGAGAGAGAGAGAGAGAGAGAGAGAGAGAGAGAGAGTTTTAATTCTACTAGTAAAACAAATGATTCCATGATGCAAGAGGAAACAGTACAACTGACACAACCTTTTCATAAATACTACCCCAAGACTCAGGCAGAAAAACAGTGATATACCAAAACAATCGGAATGAGGTGAACTAGAAAATTAATAATTTCCAGGGTTAACTTCATATGCGTATAGTATGATATAACTTGTAAATAGCATGCAAGATAGGTTTGCATACAATCAGATATATGTTAATTATCTAATTGAATATTTTGAAAAAGGAAAATTAAAACCCGGAAATGATGAGAGATTTTAAAACATATGACCATCTAATTTCAAATATACGAGTATGTCATAATTTTCAAAGACGTTCTAATGGTAAAATAAATAGTGAATTTAAATAAATTAAAAGAGACCAGGCTTCATAGATAGGAATTTAATATCTTCTCAGAATTATTGAATTTTGATCTGCATCCAATTAGTTCATTCACAGGAAGGAGGTTTGGGAGGCCACAGAACCAAAGGAGTTGATTGATTGACTTATAAGCTTTCTGCCGTTGTGATAGCAAGGGTCATTAACAACACTGACTTCAGCAAAAAAAAAAAAAATAAATAAATAAAAATAAATAAATAAATAAAATACACTCGACCATCTAAATATCAAAAAGAAAAAACGAAAAGATGAATTTTATTCTTATAAAGAAAAAGAGATGTTTTTTTCAGATGCATTAATCTAGCAGTCGGGATACGAAGGTTATATTAGGAATTTTATAGCTGTGTTAGTACATAAAAATGGTTCTACACTTTAAAGTAAAGTAATAAATGAGTTTTCATTGTAAATAAATGGGAGAAAAAGATTAAGTATCAATTAACAAAAGTATATTCCGTGAATTAGAAGGCTTATTAGGACTTCACGAATTAATGTTGCAAATCCGTGTAGAATATACATGACTGTTTGCTAAACGATGATTTAAAATACCCTTCATAGCTAAAAGAACTCGATCTATAGTAATAAATTTTCACTTCAATTTGTACAAAGTTACGGTAACCCTCACACCAAAATATTTCCTAGAACCTGTAAACAGGATTTCTGAAATATTGCCATGAATTATACAAACAATTCCGAACTCTGATATATGTTACCATTATAGCATGTAGACCTTTGCTTTTCTTAGATTTAATCACAAGTTCCTCGCACAATGACTAAACTTATTTTAACTTTTCGCCCTTTCCCAGATTCCAGATGGTATTATCACTCACAAACCCCCATAAACACGCACAGGCAATGGGTGGGAAAATAACAGTATTCGAACTTGGTGGAAGTTATTCACAAAGAGGTACTTAACACCTGACGATGGTTCCACGCCGTTATCAAGAACAAAGATGAGCAAAACTGACCCTAACCTCACACCCTGCATTACCTATTCATCAATTATTAAAACTAATCAGCGGGATGAAGACGTATTACAGAAATAATTACTTGGGGTGAAACATTAAGTGGTTAAATTATACACTGTCTAAAAAAATAATGAAAAAAGTAAAATATAAGTAATCAAATAGGGTGTTTATTGAACGGTTGAAACATTACATAAATCTTACTGCCATACAAAAATAGCTGCCTCTCGCCGAAAAAAAAATACTATAGAAAAATTAGTCATTTATTTAAACTCGGTAAAAAGAGGAAAAATGAGCTAAATCTCTAAATTCCTCAGATCATTCCAAAAACAATAAAAATTTAAAGACTATAATTTCGACATTATTGCAAAACTATTCACTTCCTTTTCCATCGTCAAAATATGGAAAGCAATCCTAATTGATATAAACTATTAAAAAGGAATAAAGCTATGATTGTATGCGTTAACGACTTATCATTTCATAAAATGTCCCCTTTATGTCACTTGCATTCACACCCTCCCATGACATATAGTATATTTACATGCATGCAATGACAAGGCTGGATATACGTATTAACACTTGAGACCTACAACGCCAAAACAAGTAATATACGGATACCGATACAGAATGGGACAATGTGTCCTCTCTTTTCATTTAAACAAGAGTAGAATTTACACGAGAGAGAGAGAGAGAGAGAGAGAGAGAGAGAGAGAGAGAGAGAGAGAGAGAGTAGAGAGAGAGAGGTTTAATGATTAAGGAGTAAATTTCCACCTCAACAACAATAACAAGAGAGAGAGAGAGAGAGAGAGAGAGAGAGAGAGAGAGAGAGAGAGAGAGAGAGAGAGAGAGAGAGAGGTTTAGTGATTAAGGAGTAAATTTCCACTTCAACTACAATAACAATCGAGAGAGAGAGAGAGAGAGAGAGAGAGAGAGAGAGAGAGAGAGAGAGAGAGAGAGAGAGAGAGAGAGAGACAGAAAACCAAAAACACCTTAGTCCTGCTTCTGCTACGCCTTTTATTTTAATAGGTATCCTATTCATGTAACGTACAACAATATCTATACTTACAATACCATTCGGACTTGTTCACCAACCTGTAAAAAAAATAGAATGGTTAATACTGAATGTTAACTTTTCTTTAAGACTGATATTGCACAGTTTTAATAAAAAAAAAATTAATTTAATTCAGGAGCATTTGTTTAAAATGAGTTTGTCAACATTCGGCAGATAACACTGTTTTGATTGATTGATTGATTGATTGAGTGATTTGAGGTTTTCTGGCATCCTGACATCTAAGGTCATTGACGGAAAAAAAAAATCAATTGAAACCATAAAAGCAAAGATGTCATTTTTAAAGTTATATATCTGACGGTGCTCAAACGAGAGAGAGAGAGAGAGAGAGAGAGAGAGAGAGAGAGAGAGAGAGAGAGAGAGAGAGAGAGAGATATTTTGGAAGTCCCAAAGGATTTTTAGTCCATCCACGGGGACTCCATTTGCTTTTGGGTAGAGCGAATTAGTTTCTTTGGAGATTTTTATGATCTTGTCTTCCCAGACTGTACAATCCTGTACACAGTGCTAGGTATACAGTTAATTCTAACAGTCTCGCCTTCCAAATCCATCATATGGCTCAAGACTCTAGAGTTTCTTACAGTTTTATTCCCGCTGTGATCAGATTGTGGAATGATCCCGATCACACGGTTGAATCAGTGGAACTAAAGAATTTCAAACTTGCAGTGAATGTTTTATGTTGAACAGGCTGACATAAGTCTCTTCATAATTTATATACAACATATTTATTTTAACGTTTTTACTGATCTTGAGGTATTTTAAAGTTTCTAATCATTACTCCTAATATAGGGTCAATTAAATTTATTTTGTAATTTCCATTCCTCGCAGGGATATTTCTCCCAATTGGAGCCCTTAAGCTTGTGGCATCCTGCTTTTCCAACTAGGGTTGTAGCTTAAATATTATTAATAATAATAATAATAATAATAATAATAATAATAATAATAATAATATACCGTATATATACACAAATATATGTTCATAAACATATATACATATCTATATGTATATATACACACATACACACATGTATGCAGTATATATATATATATATATATATATATATATATATATATATATATATATATATATATATATATATATATATATATATATATAACCTTAAGATGGCTATACAAATCGACACAACGATAGCTTTCGCATTCATCTTTAAAATACTGAAACTTAGATGAATCGTCTGCAGTAAAATTTGCATAACACTAGTTACTTCAATTACATACACAAGAGGATCATCAGTAACATTTTGAACACTACTAAATAATACTGCTTCATTTACTACCATCCAACTTGCAAGCAATCACAAGCTCAATGGTTAATAACCTTCTTCTCCGAAAGATAATTAGCTTACCTTTTTATATATTAGATGCATGTATAATAAGAAAAAGTATTTATATTTTGTCAATGGAATTATTCGCCTTCCAAAAACTGGAAAATATCATATCTGTGAACAAGAAAAAAAATTTACACGCTGTTGCAACTGAATTATACATATATGGATTTACACATGCTTTATTGCATACACACACATACATATATATATATATATATATATATATATATATATATATATATATATATATATATGTATATATACATGTGTGTATCTGTGTGTGTAAGTGTGTGTTTAAGTTAAATCGTGATTTCAGCAAATCAAATACGCTGCCGTGCAAGAGAGCTTTTCTATAGATGTAGACTTTTTTTAATCCAAGATCCCATTAATTCGTTAATTGAATAAACATACGCACACATTATATATATATATATATATATATATATATATATATGTACATATATATATATATATATATATATATATATATATATATATATAGCCTATATATACACACACACATGTGTATGTATGTGTGCTATTTATAATTACATTTCGTGTTGAAGTCTGAGAAAGCTTACTGGATATACCACAACTTATTTAAAATATATATATATATATATATATATATATATATATATATATATATGCATATATATATATATATATATACATATATATACACACACACACACATATATATATATACATACACACACACACACACACATATATATATATATATATATATATATATATATATATATATATATATATATATATATATGTTAAATAGTAATTTCAGCAAATCATCTACCCAGGCGTGAAACGAAAACAAGAAACGTCACACACAAGACTAGAACGAAGCAGCGACAGGTACAAAAGAAACAATGACAGCATATCTTCAGGTGTGTTCATCAAAGCTAAAGCTTTCTCAGCCTCTGAAGTCATCCATTTGCATAGAGATTACACCTTTCACCGGATTCGACGTTGTTATGGCTGTCGTTTTCCTACGCTCTTCCAGTAAGCCAATATTCTCATATTTTCTGGTGTTATGGTTCCTGTCTGTCTCTGTCGGGCTGTCTGTTTGTCAAGATCTTCGAACATTAAGTTCTAGGCTGCTATTCAAGATACAGAAACTGGCACTCAACTTTTTAAATAATGCTACGTTGCCAAAAAAAAAAAAAAAAAAAAATCATGTATGTCAATATCATTCTGTTTGGTGACATGCACATCTGTTTTTCAGTCCAATAAACCTTTCTATTTTCATAGGATTTTACCAACATGTAGGTGACTACATGCTTATCACAGAAGTCAAGAAATTTTCAATACCTTTCTTTGATAATATGCGTCTGTTGTTATCTGTCAGATTGTATATTTGTGTCTCAACAAAACTCGTTAAAGAAATTTGAGATAAAAAAAACTAATTACAATACAAGAAATACTTTTGCAAAACCGAATAAAGTGGTGGAAGAAATGAACATTACCAATATGGCAAACATGATAGATGATCTTCTCAAAAATATAGTATAATGAAAGAAATGGTGTTTTTATTTCAAACAATATAAGGAATAATTGATTTAAGAAATTTATGAATCATATATTAGTCCATAAAGCGGAGTCTTATTTTAAATAATAATCTAACAAAATGTGTGACGGTAGCAAAAAATTTCATATTTCTTAACCTACCAATTTTTCTTATACATCACTGTGAAAAGCTTTCAACTAAACAGCTTTAAGCCTTTTTTACTTTCATAAACAATCAACATCTATAACTAACATTATCAATCCTTTATCATTATCATTATTATCATCATCAGTATTATTATCACTATTAGCTAAGCTACAACCCTAGTTGGAAAAGCAAGATGCTATAATCCCAAGAGCTCCAACAGGGAAAAATAGTCTTCCACTATCTTTTGAACAAACCCTGCTATTTAATGTTTGTTCATTTGATTTTAAGCTTTAGCCTCTTCATGGGTTCATTCCACAGCAAAGACAAGACTACGATCACTGTCACACTTTTCGCACCAACTTTCGGAAAACCTTGCACGGTATCGGACGGGAAATTTTGGCTGCCTGCGGCCATCCGAACTAGAATCAGAGATGCTACGTATTCAGTCCGATGTTGTACGTGGTGGTAGGCGCCTTTCCAAGGCTGTCCGAAGTCGATATAAAAAATTGAACATGTTTATTTTTTGGCTGCGGACTGGCTCGCACAGTCTGATACGTAGTCAGTCCGAAATCATGTACAATCAGTCCGAAATAGTAAGTATTCATTTACGAGATCATTTCGTAACGACTCCGAACTCATCCGAGGTCGTACGACGCAATTGATTTAACTTATCTCAAGGATCAATTTCCTTCATCCATATGATCCCTTACGTGGCCCCAGTACGTATTCAGTGTGTCTCTGGTACGCCAGCTCTCTGCCCCCTACGTAATGTACCGCAGTGAAACCACCATGACAACACCAGATTGTTTGTACTTCATTATTAATTATTATTATAATTATCATCATTAATTATTATTACTAATCATCATCATCATTATTATTATTATTATTATTATTATTATTATTATTATTATTATTATTATTATTATTTCTTTACGAATTCGCCCCACGTACAGCCACGTACTGGCATCGGCAGTCATCCGCAGCCGTACAGTATGAAACCCTTTTATACCCTTGAACTGATGTATAGTAAATGAACTAGCTGGAAAGAAAATATCCACACTTTAGCTATTGTAAACAGCTTTTCTAGAAGGACACTCCAAAATCAAATCATTGTTCTCTAGTCTAGGGTAGTGCCATAACCTCTGTGCCAAGGTCTTCCACAAGAGTTCTCTTGCTTGAGGGTACACTCAGGCACACTATTCTATCTTATTTCTCTTCCTCTTGCTTTGGTAAAGTTTTTTATAGTTTATAAAGGAAATATTTATTTTAATGTTGTTACTGTTCTGTAAATATTCTATTTTTTTTCTTCTTTCCTTTCCTCCTTAGATTATTTTCCCTGTTGGTGATCCTAGGCTTATAGTATCCTGATTTTCCAACTAGGGTTGTAGCTTAGCAAGTTATTATAATAATAATAATAATAATAATAATAATAATAATAATAATAATAATAATAGCAAATCAAACCCCTCTTGCCTAGTAAGGAATTTAATGCTCCGATTTTCTAAAACCTTTTTATATTTAACACCATCTACCTGAATGAAATACTTTCTAACACAAAGGAAACAATTTAAAAGTACTGATTAACTTGACATAACAAACTGGTGACGCATCAATCAAGGTCATCAACAGTTAAAGTGTGAAACGACCAAATAGAGGATTACCGGTTTATTTCGAACACGTTAGCAGCTGTCTACTTTAGTTGGACTGGTTCCAAATTTTTGCTACTTAATTTACATTACAAATACACAGCGTAAATTAAAAGTTTTACACTATTTCTGGCCTGCTTTACGCAGATCCTATTTCAGAGCTAACTTTGTACCGTATTCGGAGCAATGTCCATGTTTGACTTTTCAATGTAACTTTTACGCATTGAACATTTAACACAGTTTTCCTTTATGAAACAATTCCATACAAAACAACTGAAAACTTGAATTATTCAACAGACTATAATAAATAAGCATTGAAAACTTAAATTTTTCAACAGACTACAATAAATAGGCATGTATAATCTTTAAAATTATTATAAAAAAAAAAAATAAAACTAACCTCGGAAATGCAAAATATAAAAAACACAAGACATCAAAGAAAAGGAATTAATATATTTTCTCAAAAAAAAAAAAAAAAAACTATTCTTAAATAAATAAACTTGATAATCAACAAAACTATTTTAACATTATAGAACACCGTTCATTTCGAGGTTATTCCTTAATTCATAAAAAGTAACATTGAAATAACATTAATACTGAAAAGAATGACGCGTAAATTTGAATGGAATTTATCTGCAAACTTCAGTCCACTAGAAATCAAATACAACGAGATAAAAGATTAAAATGAAACATTGAAACGAATCTAAATCCACCCGAATATATTTCGCTAAAAGGGTTTCCGAGTTAACGCGATTGCAGAAGTAGCAAGAATTCTCCAAGAAAGTGAAAGGAAGGAAGGGGGAGAAATTATCAACTGAATGGCATTAATTGCATACAAGTTTGAATTCATTAAAAGTTAATGTCCAGAATTTGGCAATGTGATGGGAACTTGAAACTAATGGATACACAATTATTCGGGATCTGGAAACTCGTCTTCAGATATGGGGAAGAGTAATTGAATAGCTACGAATTGATATCAGTATGATATTTATTACGCATTTAATTCATATGATATCTGGAGGGCTTTCCTTACCCTCACTACTATTATAGCTTTGGTGGTGTTTAGAGGCTTTGTATTATGCATTACACTAAACTAAACCAAATTCTAATTTCACATAAATAAATCTACTCGCACTTCCAAGAGAGATTAGTTCACCAAACGTTCAGCTGGGCTCCACAAGGCACTAGAAGAGTTGGAAGACCCAAACCTACATGGCTGACGACTATGAAGCACAAAGTAGATGATGATGAATGGAGAGGTAGTGAATTAAAAGCTTAAGATAGAGACGACTG
>NC_090733.1:121562426-121587426 GCF_036898095.1 Palaemon carinicauda | reverse complement strand
AGCCACTCATTTAAAAGGTCACAAAGCATTCCTAAAATTCCCTTCCCAACATGAGACGTCATTTGATGGCCCTGGACGACCTGCGTTTATGGTGTGGCGTCTGCTTTACAGCCGGTCCTGGAACACGGTCAACATTATCATGGAGACTTGCTTTCCTTTGTTCGTTTATCCTCGTTATTTTATGTTTCGTACTTCCTCTTCTTCACAGAAACTTTAAAGGGTATTCTAAATATTATAAAAATTATAAAGTATTCAGGTGTTCATTTTCGCGCGGCTACAAACCGATTTTGTAAAATAATAATAATAATAATAATAATAATAATAATAATAATAATAATAATAATAATAATAATAATAATAATACCGTGATGAGAAAAGAGGACGAAATTCAAGAAAATTGGAGTAAACTTTCCCATTTCTACTTAGATAAATCAGAATTATAAAATAACAAAAACATGAATACTGAAATTTAAATCGATAATAAAGGAACAGCAAAAGAAGATACCGTTTCAGAAATGCAATAAAATGATATCGTTTTAGTATTTACATCTAATCAGTACCGATGCCCCCCCCCCAACCCCACCCCGCTCCCAGTTAAAACAGGTCCGAATCGGTCATCTAATATCTTCCCAAAAATTTCCATAGTAAAATTCTGGCCCCATATCTGTGATGATTCTCACTTTTCATCGGGATTATTTTCTTAATAGTGTTTGTGATGAATTTTATTGCACCATTCTTCCCCAAGAAGTTTGCTGTGTGATATATATTATCTTTTTTTAAACAAAAAATGTAGATCCATTTAACCTTGATATTTCTTTCTTAAAGTCCAAACAAAAAATTATCTCTCTCTCTCTCTCTCTCTCTCTCTCTCTCTCTCTCTCTCTCTCTCTCTCTCTCTCTCTCTCTCTCTCTCTTGTCCTGTTACAAAATAACCCCTTACCCCGCATTGCAACGTGGAAGGAGAAAAACAAAACGTGAAAAGGCCACTTAATTTAGATTTATAGCGAGCTCAGTAACCTACTCATAAGATGGAGAAAATGCTGGCATTTATTATTCTCATTTCATTATACAAGCGGTTGATCTTTTGAAAGGGGCAAAATTGCAGAAAAATTCTTTTAAAACAGGTTGACCTTGAAGCTATACTTAAATTTGTGTTGTTAAATAAAATCCAGGAACTCCCATGATATAGTGTCTTATTTTGTCTCAAGTTTTCATCTTTCATAACACCTTCAAGTCTTCCAGGCTGTAATTTGACTGGAAGAATTTTGAGCAAGTGAAACACGAATATTCTTCGCCAAGTTCTTATATCAATGAATCCATCACCTGGCAGGGTGTACCTTGGGCGTCTTTAAATCTTTCATAATCTCTTGGCATAGACAATTCATGCTCTAATCAGTTACACAATTTTACAATGAAACTAGCGTCCATGGTCAGTATAATGTTCGGGCCCGAAGATTTATCCTTTTACGATCCTGTACAAGCATAATAGACAATTTCTTGTATGGGAGACAACATACAAATCCAACTTGGCTGACACTGAACCCCATGCTGAGTTTCACAGCAGTGATGCCACCAATGTGCCTTGATAGTGCTTTACAATCACTCCTTTAAGACCTTAGTTTGCTACCCTCATCTAGTCTAGCCCAGAGCCAACACCGTTTACCATGGATCTACACGGAAAATAGGGTGAGAAATACGTGTTGATGTGCTTTACAAACAGTAAATCCTGAAACATATGTTATCAGTTTACTTTCTAAAAAGTAAATTCTTGCAGAAAATGTGTCAGTTTGCCTTAGAAACATTAAAATCTATTTTAGTAGCCTTGGAAACATGGGAATCCATATCTAGATTATGCAACTCGGACAACTACATATACTTCTAAGCAAAACGTTAACTTGGCGGCCATCTTGGCTTTTCAATTGTCCAACGACCAGATTTGATTAGTGTGAGTTGGAGAACTAGTAGTGCGTCAAATTTAATGCTTGTTTCATCATTTGTATGAGTTTTCTATCTGCTACACTATATCATAAACAGACATCAAGACTCTTCCTATCATACATACATATTGTAAATATAAATTATTCAATAGAAAGAGGGAGCGTGAGAGAGCATTATGAAAGGCAGAACTTGAACTGGTTTATTTTCTTCACATTTGATTAATTGAATTATCCATACCGCTATCTCACATTAATTGTCAATTTGGGTATCCAAGTTGCTTCAAAACGGTATAAGGTTTTCTTATACTAATTTATTATTTTCATTCCAAATTTCTTTACAGATTTCCAGAGAACTGAAATTCCCCTTTCGATATAATAAACTCTTAATTCCCACTTCAGATAGTTAACATCTTATATTACGTCTTTCATAACGAGAGCGATTTCTCTCTCTTGGTTTTTTTTTCTATCAAAATATTAAATATGTATTGCCATTTGTCTTATTCCAAATGTCTCTTCTGACAGTATCACTAAAATCATGTTTCAGTAATCTGTCAAGAGAGCAGAAAAAAACCATTCTTAGAAGACCAGTCAAAACAGTTAAGGTAAATTCGCCCTCCGTTTCACTCGTCTTTCCCTTTAACTACTCTTCCTCACTTTTAATAGTCGTATTTCTAAACTGTTTGGATGTCGGTTAATTACGATAACTCATTTTACCTCTTCCTTAAAGGCGTTTGATTTTTATTTCTGATTTTATATAAAAATAGATGGTATAAAATTTTCTTTGCTGGCCTCTTTAAATACTGTTTCCTTCATTGCATGTTTTCGCTATTTTGCTCTATCTTCACACTCACGCTTCCTTCTACATCCGTATAAAAAACATGCCATTAGATTCTTGTTGCGTTGGCAAGGAATGTCTATTAAGGTTTGAAAAATAAAATCTAAAATTCCCGTTTTATTTTGAGAATTTTCACTGATAATAAATGTGACATACGTGTATCAAGGGCCTACATATAAACTTTAACAGTAAGAGGTAATATTAATGGATTTTCATATTTTTTCCTTTTCATGAGGATTTTACAATGTACTTGTGATAATTTTTTCCATGTAAAAATGTTTTCCATGCAAACATGAAACATTGTCTCATTCCAGGAAGTGTTTCTAAAGCACGGAATATATCATGAGGTCTCTGTATTTTGACAAAGCAAGCCCTGAGGAAAACCTACAAAAACATCCAAGAATGAAAAAAAAAAAAAAAAAACTCGACTATCTAAGCGAAAATGAAGGAAAGAACAATATCAAAAGAAGAACTGAAACTGCTTTTCAGAAGTCTAACGATACTGGCCGAGTGTCAGGAATTGCTATACGGCAGACGCCCACACTATAAACCCAGTAGGTACTTGGACATCAAATGTCATTTCATTTGGGAGAAACACTGTTGAGAGGAAAGGTCCTTCCCAATGTAAATTCTTGCCTAAATTCACAATAATATTGAGTTGATTGTTTTAATAATGCAGGACTTTTCCAATACGCCACTGTAGTGGCCGTGTGAGAATCCTATCTTTTTTGACGTTGCAATATTCAATATATTTCTTTGCCTTCAGCAAACCTAGACAACAAAAGAGCGCGAGGCGAAGTAAAAATTCAATGAAATCTAAATTTACTTATATAAACGTCAATAACTATCTGATTCCGGTTCAAGGACTAAAGCAGAAGTCAAAAGAATTATAATGGATACTTGTAAAGCTATTCATGTCCAAAATAAAATATAAATTTACCTAAAGGTCAATAAATCTCTGAATCAGGTTCAATTTTCCTCTCCTTTTCCAAAGAGAGATTTCGCCACAGCAGGATGTGCAGAAAAGTGGAAGGATTGGCCATCATCCTGCTCTTGATATCTTTCAAGGGAGTAAATCAGAAGTCAAACGAATAGTAATGGAAATTTGTAGAGCTATTTAGGTCCAAAACATTTATCTCGATTTAACTCTGCTGCCGCATCTGTTCCGAAGTCAACAAACTAGATAATGTATTTAAAGTGCGCATACATACATACATACATACATATATACATACATATATACATACAGGCATGCATGCTTTCCCCTTTCGAAAGAAGGTAAGGGGGTGGCCTCAAAATGGTTATTATCTTAAGTTTTCTTAATTATATCGTTAAAATTGTGGATATTAACCAGCCCATTGAGTCCAGCTCGACTCTTGCAGAACTGGCCCAAATAAATTCGCTAACAAATCTTTCTTTTCTTTCTAAGTTGCTAGCTAGGGCCATGAACTTTTCTTCACCCCAGATGATACTGGTACTTATTGAGAGAGAGAGAGAGAGAGAGAGAGAGAGAGAGAGAGAGAGAGAGAGAGAGAGAGAGAGAGACCAAGTCAACAGATGATGGACGAAATCTCTAAAGCATGTAATTTAAAAATATACACATCATTTCATACTCATCTTTTTCTCTTTTTATCGATGTGGAAACTGTTCTGCTTAACAAAAAAAAGGATAACATACTATATAACTGCACTACACACACACACACGCATATATATATATATATATATATATATATATATATATATATATATATATATATATATATAATGAATATATGTGTGAAGCCAGAACTTTAAATTATTTATGATATTTTTAGCCTTTGAAAGATTCGAAATTGTCACTTAAAATATAGTAAATCACAAAATCAAATATTAATTGGTAAATGTAAATTAGAATTCTAAGACAACTGAATTACAATGAAAAATATCTTTTGAAATACAAGTTTATTCATCAATATAACCCTTTTAAAAAGAAATATTTTAATGAATGTCCTCATTAAGATTTATAGTGCAAGAAATCTTCTTTTAAGATAAGCACAAGTCGACAGCTTGGTTCCTTTCTCAGTCGGTTGTTATCTCACCAAATATGCAAGAAGAGAGTTACACACTCTCGCCCTGCTTGAATTTAATCATTCTCTTACTTACGTTGTCTTAAGGACCCCGAGGAAATGAAAAGGATCATCACAAACTTAGTTTGACAGCACATGAAGACTTAACCTGCCAACCACTTTAAGAATTAAGGAACATTGCAGAAAAATCTTGGAAGTTTCATTGAATTCTGAAAAAAAGTGTTTTTGGATTAAAATGCACATTTCAAAGATACGCGCAGGATATGCGTATATATATAGGTTGGCCAGGGCACCAGCCACCCGTTGAGATACTACCGCTAGCGAGTTATGGGGTCCTTAGACTGGCCAGACAGTACTACATTTGATCCTTCTCACTGGTTACGGTTCACTTTCCCTTTGCACACACACACACTGAATAGTCTGGCCTATTCTATACAGATTATCCTCTGTCCTCATACACCTGAAAACACTGGGATTGCCAAACACTTCTTCTTTGCCCAAGGGGTTAACTACTGCACTGTAATTGTTCAGTGGCTACTTTCCTCTTGGTAAGGGTAGAAGAGAGACTAGCTATGATAAGCAGATATTCTAGGAGGAGGACACTCCAAAATCAAACCATTGTTCTCTAGTCTTGGGTAGTGCCATAGCCTCTGTACCATGGTCTTCCACTGTCTTGGGTTAGAGTTCTCTTGCTTGAAGGTACACTTGGGCACACTATCTAATTTCACCTCCACTTGTTTTGTTAAAGTTTATATAGTTGATATTTATTTTTTCCTTGTTTCCTTTCCTCACTGGGCTATTTTCCCTGTTGGAGCCCCTGGGCTTATAGCATCCTGCTTTTCCAACTAGGGTTGTAGCTTAGCAAGTATTAATAATATCGAGAGAAAGGCATGCCTTTTAAAGGTTTATAGTAAAATTTATTTTTCATACCATCTGATATTTTTCGTATGTGTTGAAAACTAATTAATGCCCATTAAACTTAATAGGTTGAGAAGGCAGAAACTAAGAAAACTGGTGCATGCTAATATGATAAAGTGATTCTGAAAGAAAATAAGGAGGATACTCTTGCAAGGATCATTATCTCTTAAGTGAAAAGAACACCATCATGTGACACAATGTCTCTGAGATGTAGGATACTACAAATCCCCTTAAAATGATTTCTCTGTAAAGACTGAGAGCGATGAGTCATGATTTCGCTCAGAACGTGAAATAGAGTGAGAAAATTTGTCAACTAAATAGCATCAAGTTTAGAGAAGTTTGAAGTCATTAAAAGTTAGCGTCCAAAACTTGGAAGCGCAACAGAAACTATGTCATTTGAAATACAATTATCCAACATTTGAAATTCCTATCATGCAACAGAATACAACTTAATGAATAGATGTCGTAAATGATTACTGCATAACACTTGATCAGTTGAAAAAGTGCTCTTACGGGAATTTTGTGAGGAAGATGAAAATAAGAGCAATGTAAGAAAAAGAACACATGAAAAACGTTTTTCATAACTTTTTAATATTATTATGTCTGAGTAAATATCAGTCCTTGATTATCAAAGGATTTTTTTCATGCGGATATAAATTAGTTATAGCAATGCTTCATATGACATTTTGAGGGGCTGAATTCATTATAATATCAGGAATCAGGCTGAGTGGTATATTAAAATGCTCAGGAATCAGGCTGAGTGGTATATTAAAATGCTCAAGCGATACAAGACCTTCACTTTCGAAAATCTACTATTGCAGTAGGAGAGAGAGAGAGAGAGAGAGAGAGAGAGAGTGAGAGAGAGAGAGAGAGAGAGAGAGAGAGAGAGAGAGAGAGAGAGAGAGAGAGAGATTATAATACTTTCCTCCCACTGTGTCTACATGGAAGTATAAACGCTTTCATATCCGCTATAGTCTGCTAATAAAATCTCGGATATAAAGCTAATAAAAAACTAAAATGGAAGTAATTTCCGTCAAATGCTTATGAAAATGGGGTTTATAATTATTCACTCGAAAGAATTATGAAAAATAAAACAATCTTAAAAGTTAACAACAAGTACGGTTTCCCGTCAGGAAAAACTAATGCACAATTACACATGCTTAGACATAATGATTAATCATAATTTTACAAATAATTATTTCTGGAGCTGGTAAATATCAATAAAACTCGATAGCTAATTCATAAATAACACAATATAACATTCCTGGGTTAGAACCATCAAATGTTTCATGTACAATGCAGTAAAGACATGTAAACAAGCTTTACCCTAAATTGATTTAAGTCAGGTTGAAATTGATTCCCCAGAGTCAAAAGTTAAGGTGCTCTTTAAAATAAGATGAAAAAAAAATAAAAATAAAAATCATTAACTAAACCACGTTAAATCCCAAAGAGGTTTGTATCAATTAAATGTTAGCCTGAAGAACTCGACAAATAACCACAGAATAAGAGATAGAAAAAATCAGTAAATATCCAACCCTCGTAAATTTATATTAACTATTAGCAAAATCACATATTGGAAAGTAAGACCCTGTACAAAATCTTCCCACTTCTACAAATGGTTGTTAAATATATATATTGAGCGAAAATGACAGTATACGAGGCAGAACCGCTTTACAACCGGTGCTACGCTGTAAAAGTAGCTCGAAGTGAATCATCAAATGACTTTTCTCATTACACGTTGAAGCAGCCCTTCATGATATAAATGAGTGCCTGAGTACAAATTAATAACTATGCCGAGTGTTACGCATTATGTTAAGGGGATATCTAGTTTCTGCAATTTGTGACTGTATAATCAACATTTGACGAAAGACGAGATATGTTGGATGTAAAAATACATCACAAGCAATGGAGTATTCTCTCAACACGCCTGTCTAATGTTTGAATGATAAGTGAAGTCAAGAGAACATCAGTAGATTGAAGTGGACAATTTGTCAGATAAGAAAAAGAGCAGTGAATAGCATAACGTGTCGCTAATATCTGTACATGATGCAATGTTAATTAGCATGTAAGGGGAAACAGCAGAGACTGGTGAAAGAAATATATCATAGTATTTCGAGTGGGATGGTGCACACCATGAATAAAAGCTTACAGGCTGATGGAAGCTATTGGCGAAGAGGACAGATGAAAATCGTTGAATGAGAAAGAAGGGTTATTGTATTCAAAATGCCAATATACAATAATTATTACTATTATTGTTTGCTAATAATAATAATAATAAGATGCTATAAGCCAATGGACCCCAACAGGGAAAATAGCCCAGTAAGGATAGAAAAAAAAAGGAAAAATAAAATATTTTAAGAACAGTAACAACATTCAAATATTTCCTATATAAACTATAAACATTTTAACAAAACTAGAGTAACAGAGATTATATAAAATAGAGTGCCTAAGTATACCCTTAAGCAAGAGACCTCTAACCCTAGACAGTGAAAGACAATGGTACAGAGGCTATGGCACTACCCAAGACTAGAAAACTTACACTAATTAATGTGCGCACTCGGGAATGTTGTTTTATCTGATTTCTCTTCCTCATGTTATTTTGAAGTTTTTATACTTTATATGTAAAGGGTCTAATTTTATGTTGTCACTGTTCTCGAAATATTTTATTTTGATTCCTTATTCTTCTATTGTAGTTTATTCATATCTTTGCTTCCTTTCCTCACTTGGCTATTTTTCTATGACGGAGCCCTTGGGCTTATAGCATCTTGCTTTTCCAACTAGGGTTGTGGCCTGGCTTGTAATAATAATAATAATAATAATAATTATAATAATAATAATAATAATAATAATAATAACATACGAAATATTTTATTTTTCTTCGTTTCCTTTACTCACTGGGCTACTTTCCCCTTTGGAGCCCCTGAGCTTATAGCATCCAGGGTTGTAGCTTAGCAAGTAATAATAATAATAATAATAATAATAATAATAATAATAATAATAATAATAATAACAACATACGAAATATTTTATTTTTCCTCATTTCCTTTACTCACTGGGCTACTTTCCCCTTTGGAGCCCTTGAGCTTATAGCATCCAGGGTTGTAGCTTAGCAAGTAATAATAATAATAATAATAATAATAATAATAATACAGTAGTGGCAGTATTTAAAAGAGTTAAGAGTAATTAAGCTTTTTAAATATAAGGTCTATCCTTGATTCTGCAATCCAGGGATGAATGTGACATATATTGTGTTATGCATCTTGAGGTAATCTTGGTCTTTTCTTAGTATTCTATTATTGGGTTATTGTATCTTATGTAAAACAGTTTACAAAAACACATTTTACACTGTGTATGTATGTATGAATGTATGCATGTATATATACAGTATATATATATATATATATATATATATATATATATATATATATATACATATATATATATATATATATATATATATATATATTTATATATATACTGTATATCTGACCCAGACCTATATGGCTGAGGACTTTGAAGGGTAAAGACTGAGATGGCGAAATCTAACCCAGGCTCTTTGCGCCAATAAGCGTAGGAGGAAATAATGACATTATATATATATATATATGTATGTATATATATATATATATATATATATATATACATACATACACATGTATACACACATATATATGTATATATACTGTATATATACGTACATACATACATACATATATATATATATATATATATATATATATATATATATATATATATATATATATATATACATACATATATATATATATATATATATATATATATATATATATATATATATATATATATATATATAGTGTGTGTGTGTGTGTGTGTAAACTGTTTACGTAAGATACAACAACCAAATCAAAAAGACTGCTAAGAATAGACCAAGACGTAGAAAAATAATGTCACCTGAAATTTAAACTTATGCAATCGAAATACCAGATAACCTTTCCTTTCATTTTACAAATTCACGAAGAGGAGAAAAACTGCAGCATTTCTCACATTTAACCACTCAACTGCTCTTGGTCTTAAAAGGTCACAATCATCATGAAACCAACTCTACAGAAATTGGTATATTGCTCAGTAAGCAAATAATTCAAAGTGCAACGACACCTTCAGATCATGCTATTTACGAATACTACGTCATAATTTGTTTTTGAAGACATTAGAATTAATAAAATTATCCTATTATACTTAACAAATTTTTAAACATATATATGGTTTACATCTACAGTCAGGTTCACAAAGTAATTTGGCGAGATTTTTTGAAAGTATCAAAACAATAAATTTTTCAGAAAATATTGTATAAGCAATCAGAAAAACAATGTTTCTGTTTACCCGGATACTTATATGGCCACCATCTTGGATTTTACATAATGGCTACCATAGAGAAGGGTTTTGTCAATATCTCAGCTTCCAAATAAGCTAGAAATAGGATTTTGACATCTAAAGCACCACTTTCAGCAATTTTGAAGCCAATGGAAACAAAATAAATAGGTTACATTCTACCATATACTCATTTGACTAAACTATTCCGTTTTATAGAATGATTTAGAAGTGATCAGACACGAACGCTCCAATAAGTTAGTGCGCAATAAGAACCAACATACTCCTCGTGACAGAAATAAGATAATCAAGGAGTTTTTACATATCTTCACCATCGGTGTCATACTTGTTCTGTGTCTCCTCATCATTCTGACACTCACTGCCACAGTGCCAAAGATAGGTATTATTAATAATTATTAATTGTTATTGTTATTGTTGTTGTTATCGTTGTTGTTACTATTTCAAGCTACAACCCTATTTGTAAAAACCGGAAGCTATAAGGAAAACAGCTCCAACCGGGAAAAATAGCCCAGTAAGGAAAATATATAAGGAAATAAATAAACTAGATGAGAAGTAGTGTATGATGAATATAAAACCTTTTAAGATCAATAACATCGTTAAAAAAATTTGTCATGTATAAACTATGAAGAATACTTATGTCAGACTGTTCAACATAAAAACATTAGCTGCAAATTTGAACTTCTCAAGTTCAGATTTAACTACTTGATTAAGAAGATCATTAAAAAATCTGGTCATAGCTGGAATAAAACTTATAGAATACTGTGCAGTATTGAGCCAGTTGATGGAGAAGGCTTGACTATTAGAATTAACTGTATACCTAGTATTACGTACAGGATGGTACTGTAGCTTTTAAAGTACGAGTTAAGCTAAGAGAAGAGTTCCTCTCTCTACCGCCTATATATAAGAATTTTAATCACAGTAAACTTCCATATTTTAACTTTTATATTTTGACATTCTGATATTAATATGTCCATTCTCACCATATCATCTTTTTTCCATCTTTGATTCTGGGCTTCATTTGTCAACAGAACAGTAAACGATGAGCTAGCTATCCCTTCGGAATACATATACATACCCTGTTAAAAATTTGCATTAAAAAACGGTAAAAGTCAGGCAAAATTTATTCCAGGATTTTACCGTTTTAAAAACGGATATGTTGACGTAAATGAGTGGTATTACGGTCACCAACCCGTAAAATAATAATAGCAAAGTAAGGTATTTTACTGAAATGCGGTTGAGAACAGTATACATTTTACGGAGAATTTCCGATGAAAATTACGGTTTTTTAACAGAGAGAGAGAGAGAGAGAGAGAGAGAGAGAGAGAGAGAGAGAGAGAGAGAGAGAGAGAGAGAGAGAGAGAGAGCTGTTGGACACTAATGTATCATGATCAACTTATTACATAATAATTCTAATAGCACGATTATTGGGAAACTTATTATCTTCCTAACAACGATTCGTAACCTTCATCCCATCTTTTATTTGTAGCAGGTCATCTAAACTCAATCTAAAGTTTTACACGAGCTGCATAATCTTTCTCATATCGGTATGCAAAAAATTAAACTTCTGATCATATTCAAATAAAAACTCACAATATGAAAAGGAATCTCAATCAAATACTTTTTGATACTGAGAGAAATTAGACATCATTGTAATTTTAAACACTTATTTTATGAATTTGAATTACTTTCACGGTAAACACATTTTTTTTCTAATTAATTCTCAATTTTTATTTTAATGAATAATTAATTATATCAAGATGAAAACCTTAATTTCCATTGCTCTCATTTCATTCCGCCTTGAGTCTCCGGCAGAGTTCTTCAAGATTTCCTTTGGAACTCCGGAAGAAATTCGCTTAGAAGTGATTGATACGAGACAAATTTCTTCACGTTGATCATGTAATTTCGTACAATAAATACTAATTTATAGGAGCATATATTTATAGATTTAACACTTCCGTCAGTTGTTATGAAAATACGTAGTATGCTTATTCTAAAGAGATTGGAGAGAAAGATTGATTAAAAGCTGAAAGATGAACAAGCTAGATTTAGAAAAGGTAGAAGTCGCATCGACTATATTTTCATTTTGAGACATTCAGGTCCATCCAAAAATATGGCTCTTTTGCGGCATTGGGCCCCTGACTGATAATGTTTGCTGACACTGAATCAAACTCCGTTCCTAGACCATCAGCAAATGCAGGGCGTCCTAAGACAGGATACATATTTGAAGAGAAAGCTTTACTGGTTGTCATCCACTTATATAGGCTTCATATTTTTTTTGCTGAGCAAATGGCAACGAAACTAATTGTGGGGCCAAACATATAACAAAATTGTAATTGAGAAAGTGCGCAGTACATTAGTTACAGACAAACCAACACGTCTTCAAAATAACTTATATATAGGCCTATATATATACATATATATATATATATATATATATATATATATATATATATATATATATATATATATATATATATATATATACACACACACATACATTACATATATAAATATATATACATATATAAATATATATACATATATAAATATATATATATATATATATATATATATATATAAATAGATGTGTGTATATACATATACATGTGTATATATGTTTGTGTGTATTAATACATATATATATATATATATATATATATATATATATATATATATATATATATATATATATACACGTTTCATAAAATACTAGAGAAACATAACCCAACAGTAACTCCAAAATTCATCCCTTAATAGTTCCACAACACAAAAATGTCGAATGACACAACACTGAAACTAGCCTACTGTAGATCTCAAAACAATTCTATAGAAGTGCACTTAACCTAACCAGGCAATAGATAAGTGCATAAATCCATATCTCAAAAGTCCCACCCTTTAAAGGCACCAGTTCGATCCCCGTGGTGGTAAGTACAATACCAATTAAACTGTAATTCTCTTTGGGTGTGAGGAATTAATGGGGTCATTTCTTGCTCTATATTACAAAAATATATAAATGTCAGGTGTAAAATTTGTGACTATTTATTATTCTTCAGAAGTTCAAACATTTCGCCAATACTTTCCTGTTGAGTTGGTTGAAACAAGTCTCGATTTATTGTTTATATGACCGATCTATTATAACGTTACTGATTTTAAATCTTAAAATAGTTTATATTTTTTTTCATTACTTAAATATAGTTTATTTGCTTCCCCTTATTTCTTTTCTTCACTGGGCTATTTCCCCTGTTAGAGAGCCCTTGGGCTTGAAATATTCGGCTGTTTCAAACAGGATTGTAGCTTGGCTTTTGATATATATATTTATTTATATATATATATATATATATATATATATATATATATATATATATATATATATGTATGTATGTATATATATAGTTTATGTGCCTTATGACGTGAATGTACCCCTGGATCAATGATGTAAAATGGAAGATCTGTTGTGTATAGGGAACAGAACAAGAATTGAAACGAATACTGTGACAACAAAAGATATTAGTTAAAAAGTCTGAGAATATTTTGAAGTTAATAATAATAACAGGAGACTAATGGTGATAGGGGGACTATGTTTCTTGAATATACCACGAGAGGTATAAGATACAATTCTAATTGTGAAAGTAAAAAGTATGACGGTATGATAGACAGCAGTAGAGCAGTTCAGGTTTAAAAAAGCAAGACGGTATATCCAGAAGTCTACTATGAAGCAGTTATATTAAGTCTTAAATATGAAAATGTACGAATACCCTCTAATGTCGGAATAGTTGGTAAAATCATGATTAGCTGATTAATTCTATGAAATGGCATAAGCAATAACCCATTTCTACAACACCAAAAATACATTTAGTAAAATAATTCATTTATACAGATAAACATACACACAAAAATTATCCTCCTCACAAAACATTATTTATAAAACCTATTTATATGATTTGGAATCATGAAATTTCATACTAAAAAAAGTTTGATAAAATACTCATACAATTAGGCCAATTATTCTCATAAAACGCACAACCGCTTTGTTTTTCAAAAGCAAGCTGTATCGTAAAACAGCTGAAATGTGTAATAGGCCTTGTATCACGAACCATGAAATCCATTAACCCTTTCCGGTTTTGCTTAATGTTAACAAACGCTAAACTTAGTTATTCACAATTAATTAAAGTCCTTTTATTATTCGGCAAGGCATGACCTAATAACATTTTTTTCAAAGTTTACTCATAATGTCAGTATGATATATATGAAAAGACGACCATCATATTACATTAAAGAATTCATTAACATTTTGCTACTATCGCCCACGCTTCCCTTTGATGTTAGTCTAAAATAAATATGCACTAATGTTGAAATACTGTGCGATTTATAACATGCTTCAATATTAATCTTTCATGAGGAAGCTGGTGTTTAGCTTTTCTATTATTTACAATGTACATGGACTCCCATGGAAGAAAATATAATAGCTATAAAATTATTTTGATCATTGGTCAGTGGATGAAAGAAAAAGCTATCGAAGCTTTCAATATTTATAATGTTTATATAATAATAATAATAATAATAATAATAATAACAATAATAATAATAATAATAAAAATAATAATAATAATAATAATAATGAAAATAATAATAATAATAATAATAATAATATAATAATAATACCTGACTGCAGTATTATCAATGAAAATTTAACACCATGGAAAATGAGGATGATAAACGTCCAGCTAGTCTAAACAGTTTTTTTTTTCCCTCAAAACAAATTAGCCCCATAACCACAGGCAGACTACACCTCCTTACGACCCAATACAACTCTCCATAGAGTTATCAGTGATGTTATTTCCAATATCTAAATCAGATTTGTTTTCATGAGAATTCATTGAAATTATCTAATTTTATGAAACATTTATCTTTACTAAAATTTCTCAGTAATTAGGTAAAATTCCCTGACTGTGATTGTAACTTTGGTTGTATTCTAAGATAAGGAGTGTTATTTTAACTATTTCTAGGTGGGGAGGGATTTGTCGTCATTAAATGCCCCCCCCCCCTTCCCCCACCTTCTTCATTTTCGTGGACATAAAAAAAAGTCAGGGGCGCCTCCAAAATAAGAAAGAAAAGTATATTGAGAAACAAATAATAAAAGTTGCTTCTTACCCTTTATCCTAACATCTTTAATCACCTACGAACTCAAAGAGGCCGTGCTTGGTCGCAAGGGCCAGGCAATCTAAAACAACAACAACAACAACAACAACAACAACAACAACAACAAATAGCCAGCAACCATTGTAATTCATGATATTTGGCTCCATTAAAATGAAAAAAAAAATAGAATAAACTTAGCCAATTCACTGCTGGTCATTAGGAAAGAAAAACTTAACTGAAAAAAAAATATTGCATTAAATGTTTCTCAGAAAGTAGGAAGAAACACGTAATTATTGCTGTCATGCTGTATAAATCCCTCCTGTCAATAGCAATATCTGAAAAACTAATAAGAATTGATAAAGAATTTAGGTTGATTTTACACATAGAAAATTGAGCATCGAAGCATACATTAAACAAACATAATTAATCTATCATAAGAGAAGCAGCACGGAGAATCTTGGGTATCGTAAATTACACTTAGCAACTTTTTCTTAAAATTAAATTCATGAGAGAAAATACATACAGAGGGAGAAGCAGAGTAAAGAAATTCTTATAAAATAATCTAAATAGAAGTTAGTTCACATTTCTTCGACACATCCGTCAAAGCTTTGAAAATTCAACTGTCTTTATCTCTCTGTAAAAAACTTCATGAAATGATCAATAAAGACAAAACATCATGAAATTGAACTTCACTGCGTCCCTTTAGCAATGCTTCCCCAGAATCCAGACCCCTGGAAGACCAGCTGGCAGCTGCTAAAGGACTCTTACACCAGTGTAATAAACTCTTGCACTGTGTAGGTTCAGCAATAAAAGGTATATTGGGGACGTTATCTTTAATGTGCAGCTACAGCATCAACAGCTCGGGCTAGCCTTATTCTCTCTCCCACGCAGAGTTGGGTTGCAAAGAGTAATTTCTCTTCTTAATGGAGACGGACATGTAAACAGAAAAGATACACTACATGCATCGCGAAAAGAGCAAGAAAGGGCTTCCTCTCGTTTGCTGTTTATACCAAATAAAACAGAAATAAACGTGCGATCAATCTACGCGCAAAATCAAAAACATAAAAATTCCAAGTTAATGAGAGAAATACTAAGCAAGAGTGATTAATTCCATTAAATGCATGCACATGTATTTCCTGCGTTTAAATTTGACATTCAAAATTTCGAAATTTTCTTAAGAAGAAATATTAACCCCCCACGGTTGTCTCGACAACCACAAAGGCTTATAACAGCAAAATCTTTCGTCATCTATCATCATTTTTCTTATCATTACTTCACAATCCTCTAACATAACCAAAACATGTATGATAAAAATTAAAGCATTTTTCACAACCATTTGAAAATCTTTTTTAAAGCTTTTTCTTCGACTGATAACACATATTTGTAATGGGATTGAAAGCTCAAAAGATATTTCTGGTTTTTTTTTTAAAAATATTTCAGATATGAACTGGTTAATAACGCCTTTCAATAAAATTCAAGGTAGTGATACAGCTCAAGACGCTTCATCCTCGGTGGGAGAAACTATGTGGTCGCCAAGTTGATTAATATTATTGCTATTATTAGGATAGTAAAGGAAGAGATCAAGGTAAGGATGAACTGAGTAGTACTGTTGCCTTTTTGTCACTGAGACAGCAAAGGAGAAAGAACTGTGTCCTCAGTCCCATTCGTGGGACCGGGACCCTCTAGGATGGTCTCATGTCGAGTGATGTCCCGTTTTGCTAGCTTTCAAGTAGGATTTGAATTTAGGAAATTTTTGGGGTAAATAGCTCGGCGCATGGTATGTGTTGCTATTTAACCCCCAGCTGCGCTATATCTAGAGTGGAAACCCTAGAATTTTATACACTATAAATTAGTTGGTTAGAAGAGGTTGGACAGCAAAATTGAAAAAAAAGGAATCAACAACGGAAATAAAGTAAAAGAATTTAAAGAGTACCTACAGGACGAAGGAGCTCTTCAAAGACCTACAGTGCGCCACGTGAGGTGCGCTACGAGCACAAGCTTTCACGGAGCGAAAAAGACAGAGAAATGGAAAGCGAATCTCATCGAAGTTTGCAAAATTGACGAGAAATTCATAATTCAAAGAACTGGAAAATCATCGACGAAACTTGAAATCATTATTTATTGCTATAAGACAACCAAATTACAATAAAACAACCTATTACAAATAATACATATTTTGGAAGAGGCATGGGCTGTAAAACCATTGGCTTAATAAAGTGTAACTAATGAAGTGGAAAGGCAATAAAGAAGGGGGTAAGTGCGAGTGTGTTCAAACACAATGGTCTATCGCATTGTGAGCGAGTTAGAAAGCAGGATGAGAGATGAGTAGCAGATGGCCAGAAGGGTGAAAGCATGGGGGTGGGCAGCGGGTTTAGGTTGGCACACTGGCGCCACACCTGTAAACATAGATACAGTATTTTAAAAAGCTGAGGCTGGGTATGTTTTCTGCATATGGGATTCCACACGGTCTCCGGAATTCTTGGATGAACGTGGCTATGACTCTTGGCTCGCTTTCTCTGGGACCAATCTCAATTCAGTTTGAATTACCAATATTCAATATATATGTGTATATATATATATATATATATATATATATGTATGTATATATATATATATATATATATATTATATATATATATATACATATATATATGCACACACATATATATATATACATATATATATTTATATATATGTATATATATATATATATATATATATATATATATATATATATATTTATATATACTGTATATGATGCATGTACATATACAAAACACCAATTGATTAGTTTTTCTTCTTCGTCTAAGAGAGAGAGAGAGAGAGAGAGAGAGAGAGAGAGAGAGAGAGAGAGAGAGAGAGAGAGAGAGAGAGAGAGAGAGAGAGAGAGAACTAAAAATACCTGAAATAAATACAGAATCCGCTACCTCACAAAGACACCCAATTCCCTAAATAATTGCCATTTCAAGCTACGAATACTGTGCACCTTCTTACCGCACAAAAGCGCCTTTTATTGCCCAATGATTGCAGTCCTGTTTGTTTTGAGCGCTTAGCTCTCTCTCTCTCTCTCTCTCTCTCTCTCTCTCTCTCTCTCTCTCTCTCTCTCTCTCATTCAGGCAAAAGAAATGAATGAGTTGCTATTACTCTCTCTCTCTCTCTCTCTCTCTCTCCTCTCTCTCTCTCTCTCTCTCTCTCTCTCTCTCTCTCTCTCTCTCTCTCATTCAGGCAAAAGAAATGAATGAGTTGCTATTACTCTCTCTCTCTCTCTCTCTCTCTCTCTCTCTCTCTCTCTCTCTCTCCTCTCTCTCTCTCTCTCTCATCCAGACAAAAATGAATGAGTTGCTATTACTCTCTCTCTCTCTCTCTCTCTCTCTCTCTCTCTCTCTCTCTCTCGTCTCTCTCTCTCTCTCTCTCTCTCTCTCTCCTATTTTCCAGGATATTGTAATTATTTGCTTTTTTTCTTTATCATTTAAGATTAATAACGGTTCGCTCGTTTACCACAGTCCTTTCCATCAGTAGCTAATTGAAATTCATAAAAATGTCACAGCACTTTGAAGATATGTAACGCAGAAACAGATGTGATCCCCAACACCAACGATTTTTTTTTATCAGCATTTGGCAGAAACTATGTGGCAAAGGCAAGTAAAAAAAAATCTATTAGAAAGTAGATGTAGAACGAAAGCATTACTAGGAAGCGTAGGCCACAGCATAAAAGAAAATGGATAACATTCAAAATATAGGTATTATTATTATTATTACTAGTTAAGTTACACCTAGTTGGAAAAGCAGGAGGATATAAGCCCGGGGACTCCAACAGGGAAAATAGCCCAGTGAGGAAAGGAAAAAGGAAAAACTAAATATTTTAAGAACAGCAACACCACGAAAAATAAATATTTCCTATATGAACCATAAAAACCTCTAATAAAACAAGTGGAAGAGAAACAAGACATAACAGTGCGCCCGAATGCACCCTCAAGCAAGAGAACTTTAACCCAAGACAGTGGAAGACCATGGTACAGAGGCTATGGCACTACACAAGACTAGAGAACAATGGTTTGATTTTGGAGTGTCCTTCTCCTAGAAGAACTGCTTACCATAGCTAAAAAGTCCCTTCTACCCTCACCAAATTGAAAGTAGTCACTGAACAATTAGAGTGCAGTAGTTAACCCCTTGAGAGAAGAAGAATTATTTGGTAATCTCCGTGTTGTCAGGTGTATGAGGACAGAGGAGAATATGTAAAGAATAGGCCAGACTATTCGGTGTATTTGTCAGGTGTATGAGGACAGAGGAGAATATGTAAAGAATAGGCCAGACTATTCGGTTATGTGTAGGCAAAGGGAAAATGTACTGTAACCAGAGAGAAGGACCCAATGTAGAACTGTCTGGCCAGTCAAAGGACCCCATAGCCCTCTAGCGGTAGTATTTCAACGGGTGGCTGGTGCCTGGCCAACCTACTACTACCTACCAAAATTATTAGCATATGATTCATTCGTCTACTTCATTAGAATAAACATGACCATGCAACGAAAAAAAATCATAAAGAAAAAGAAAACACGGGAAACGACGTCTAAGATAAGAAAATAGCCCCGAATTTTATGGACTAGAAAAAAATACCATGTAACTGGTTTTACTATATGTAGCCATAAATGCCCGTCTTTAAGAAAATCAGTTAAAACTTAGCAGAAATTCAATTTGATGAATTTAACGGACAGTTATTAAATTTGATCAACTTTAATTGTAGAGACAAGGGGTAGTGACAATGCCCTATAGAATGACCATATATGCTATGATCAGCATCTAAGGCCCCTTTCCATCAAGCTAGGACCAGGGAGGGCCAAGCAATGACTACTGATGACTTAGCATGTAAATACATAGGCTTTCTAAAACGATCCCATCCTTAGATCACAAGGATAGTGAGGTTGCAACACACTACAAGAAACTAGTGAGATTGAGCTGTCTAGAACCACAGTCCAACAGATCACCAGGCAGGGACGTTTCCAATAAGTCACAAACTATCTCCTTATATCTATATAGCAAAAACATAGGAAATAAAATATTCTACGAAAGAGATGATTCACCCTTCCTTAAGGAGAAGTAAAGGCTTCTACAATAAATGTAAAGTACAATATTAACCAAGCATAGTGGCTAATGATTCGCTTGTTACTCAATGACTAATAACGATAAATGGGTTATTCAATTCATATCATTAACTGACATCAAATAACTCAAACACAGAAGCTCAGAACTGGGCTCACGATAATGCCATCTAGTGATCAAAGTGCCTATTTTTCTTCAAAGTAACTTTTTGATAAACATATGGAAGTAATAAGCCATAAGACGTTCAGCTCAAAAATATATTGACAATGCATTTCATTGCTAATCGCTGAAAAACGTTATGTAAAACTTTTACGATAAAACGCGCACAAATTATAACAACTAATTGCAAATGACTGAAAAATATATAAAAACTGATAATGACATCTGATGAGTTCCAAAAACTATAATGAAGCAATCAGATATCGTTAAAACTGTCACATGGATTTTTTTTTCTTCTCGTAACACGATTAATAAGCACTGACGGGCTAACACCACTAAACATTAACATAAAAGAGGAAATTTGAAACACCATCTCTCTCTCTCTCTCTCTCTCTCTCTCTCTCTCTCTCTCTCTCTCTCTCTCTCTCTCTCTCGAAAAAGTGGAACCAAAAACGAAAGCAGTAGCAGAACGATAAAATGTTTATGAACTCGAAATGGAAATGCAGTGAAGCTGCAAATGCAGACGAAGTATGGAAATGAGATAAGAGAAAGATTTACGAGAAGGAAGTGTTAGATTTATGCCCCATGAAAAGAGAGAGAGAGAGAGAGAGAGAGAGAGAGAGAGAGAGAGAGAGAGAGAGAGAGAGAGAGAGAGAGAGAGAGAGAGAGAGAGAGAGAGAGAGAGGGGGGGGGGGCGTTTTCACCACGATAAAATTATAAAAAATTTATTTCGTGAAGTGTTATCGGTGTGGCACTCCTATCAAAGAAAAGAGAAGGGTAGGTGTAATATTTTAGTATCTCAGAAATAAGGTGAAAAAGAATGGCATATGAAAAAAATATTCTTATTATTTGATTCTAAATTATTAATCTGATAAATGGAAGTTATATATACACAATTCAAACTATGGTAAATACATAATGTCCTTGAAAAACAGAACTGATATTATTACCCGAAAAACTGAAAACAATTCAAAACATTAGAAATAATTGTATATGAAGTGTAATTCAGGGGAAATTGAAATTTTATCTGAAAAAAAAAACATGAATTCCTATGATTGAAACTTTCATACGAAATAAAAAAAAAAAACTATTTCCAAGTAAATAAAATTTAATTTGAAGAAAATATTTCAGATTAGACCGAAATAGCGTTCATAGAATATTGGAGCACAGGAAATTCATCATCCCAAAAATGTCAAACTTTTTAAATGCCAAAAACAATGAAAAGGAGTACCTAATTTTACAAAATTATTTTTAAAAAACATATAATTACAGATAAAAAGGTAAAATAAGTAACTTTTATTCGTACTAGTCAAACCTGCATTTAGAAGAAGCCACAGATATACTATAATCAGGCTATAAACTGAACTATGTTTTGATTGGCAATGTCTGAGCGAGTAAGAATTGGTTGAAAAGCAACCAACAGTGAAAAAAAAATATCTAATTTAAGAGCTTTTATCATTCTATCGCCAACCAAAGCCAACCTTTACGTTAGTGAAACATAAGAAAATCGTAAATTACCCAAAATCCAAAAGAAAATCGTAAATTACCTAAAATTCATAAGAAAATCGTAAATTACCTGAATTTCATAAGAAAATCATAAATTACCCAAAATCCAAAAGAAAATCGTAAATTACCTAAAATTCATAAGAAAATCGTAAATTACCTAAAATTCATAAGAAAATCGTAAATTACCCAAAATCCAAAAGAAAATCGTAAATTACCTAAAATTCATAAGAAAATCGTAAATTACCTAAAATTCATAAGAAAATCGTAAATTACCCAAAATCCAAAAGAAAATCGTAAATTACCTAAAATTCATAAGAAAATCGTAAATTACCTGAAATTCATAAGAAAATCGTAAATCACCTGAAATTCATAAGAAAATCGTAAAATACCTAAAATTCACAGCAGGTTAGTAGAGTAATTCAAAACTGATGATTATGCTGTACTAGCCTCTAATTTCTCATTTACAGACGAGGTCAGCAGTGCCATCTAGGAGCCATTGCATTCAACTAAATTCCAAAACAAATACATAACACTGCCAGTCAAACTATCAGAAAATAATAACTAAACTATTTTCCTTACTTCCTGTCGGTAACGAGACATTCGTTGGACCTACACCTAATCAACGGAAATGCTTTGTAACTCGGTACTCGTTACTGCTGACAAACTTGCCCTTTTGATCTTACAGATTTTACATTCGAATTCATTGGCAACTGGGATTCTAAAATGCAGTGATTGCAGCTGGGTCCGAAGCAATCAGCGTCTCATCAAAATCAGTCATACAGAGGTAATATGAGAAGACAGGAATAAAGGAATTGATCAGCAACCTCTGTTGGATCAATTGTAACCATTACGGACAACCTTTGACTTATTCATTGCAGCCGTTGGCACGATCCAATCTCGTCTAGGAACACGGGGAATGGAACTCGCGTTTTATTTACAAATTACTTGAAATTTCATGGAAGAAATATAAAAGCCCCATCAAATCTGTAAAGTTTCGATCAACACGACTTATACATATTTAGGTAACTCAATTCTGTAAAAAATGTAATATAGGGATTAAAAATTATATATTTTGTATCAAACTTTAAAATAAACTAGGAATATTTATTTTAACCTTTATGAACAGTACACACGCGTGTAAATATATATATATATATATATATATATATATATATATATATATATATATATAATATATATATATGCACACATACATACACACACATACACACACTCACACACACACACACACACACACACACACATATATATATATATATATATATATATATATATATATATATATATATATATATATATATATATAAGTTTAGATGTTCATCCCCCAACAAAAAGCCTGGTTTCAGATAAAATAACCAACGATTACAGTCATATATACAACGATAACTACCACATTCATATTTCATCTGAATCTTGGATGAGCTCCTTTGTATAAAGTCTCTTCACAAAATTATCCGCTTTAAACACCAGCTTGAAATGCTCACCACCAGTGCGTCGAACTCATCTACACAGACTGCACCATTCACTTCTATCTAAGCGTTGTCTTGACCTTCTTGGATATCAAGACTTTCTTTGCAACGGCTCTTTGTTTATTCTGCAGTTACACTTTCTCGGGATCTTCATTGTGTTTCTGGGTTTCAATGAAATAAGAAAAGAAGCAAAATTTTTAAATAAACTTCAAAATGTTTTTCGCCTTTTTATGTAACACTTAAAAGTAGAAAAAGGTAATATGCGATGTTTTGCTCTTTCTCCATAGTCATACCCAAAATTAAGAAAACTGCATTACAAAAAGTAAATATATATATATATATATATATATATATATATATATATATATACATACATACATACATACATATATATATATATATATATATATATATATATATATATATGTATGTATATATACTGTATATCTGTGTATGAATATATATATATATATATATATATATATATATATATATATATTCTCCTATGTATAGATAGCAATTTCAATATTATACCAATATATATATATATATATATATATATATATATATCCGCATATGTGTAGATACCAATTTCACAACAAATACAAGATTACGTAACCATGAAAGCTCCTTTGTTTTGCCAATAGTTGCTGATGTACAACTAGTGACCAGCCCCTTCAATAAACTACTGGAAGAGATCAACAGTCCTAAATAAACCGAAAAGCAAAGAGCCAACTTAAGATGCCTCTTGTGCCTCTCAAAGTGAACCCTGAGAATCGTTCTTTTATTGGCTGCCTGTCAATTCAAGCGATCTCCTCTATCCCTCAAAAATCCCGTCAAGATCAACACAAGCTTTAGAAACATGAGTCTGTCAAACGCAACAGGTTTCAGAACAAGAAGATCAAAGGTTTTCCAAGAAAGTAGGGCACTGGGTCAAAAAAAAAAAAAAAAGCATTTTTTTTTCTCTCTAGGCAAGGATGAGTGTGTACACAAAATTTAAGATAATGGCAGATTAAGGACATAGCCTTTCTAAAGGAAGTATGAAGGTTTGAAAAGCTATGAGTGAAATAAATATTAAGTGTTTCCGGTACAAATTGGTTAAAATTAAGCAAATAAATTACATGGATGGCTAATTCAACAAATGTATTCGAAGAATTTTATCCAGATATTAAACACAATAAAAATAAATATATAAAAGTCAAATTAATACCAATAACTAAAGATATTAGGAACAGAGTGAAAGGGGGAACACAGATAAGTAATAAAAGCCCTTTTAAACTTCCCAGTCCCATTTATCTCTCCTAACTTTTGAATAAGGAATAGAAACGGCATGTTCTCCCTCATAAATATCCCAGGGAACCAAATATCCCTGAGAACTGGATCATACATATGAGCGCCTGCGACCGAAAATATATGTTCCGAGTCTTCCACATATATTTACATTTAGCGTCGTAAAAAGAAGTAAAGAAAGATTCGCCCC
>NC_090733.1:121543563-121561926 GCF_036898095.1 Palaemon carinicauda | reverse complement strand
AAAGAAAGATTCGCCCCACAAATAAATTCTCGCGCGAAGATTATATAAATTTGATGCATATTCCTGATATTACTCGCATACGTTTTCTTTCAGGCGCGTGCCTCTCGAAAGCGCTCTCTTCCATGAGTTATTACTTTTTCTTCACACAAACACGCTTCCGTGTTATCAGATTTTTACTGATACATGAACATGATACACACACATTCATATAAGATGTGTGTGTGTGTATATATATATATATATATATATATTATATATATATATATATATATATACATATATATATATATATATATATATACGAGAAATTTCAGATGATGATAGAAGATATGAATACAGAAAGTAGAAATGTAGGACTGAAAATGAATAAGAGTAAAAATAAGATAATGTTTAATGAAAATGCAGAGAAACAACAAATAAGGGTTATGGACGAACCTCTAGATGTTAGTTAATGAATTGTATATATACTTAAGACAGACAGCAACTTTTTTCCCAAGAAATTAGACCAAAATTAAAAGAAGAGTACGTATGGGATGAAGATCTTTTGGTAGGGGAAAAAAAAGGGGGGGGGGGTTATGAAAAAATGCAAAATTAGAGCCTTACTTAAGCCTTAAAACATAAGCTAGTTACAACTCAAAGAACAATGGATAGAATAATGATGGAATTAACATTAAGAGACAGAAAAGGAGTAGCATGGATGCAGGAGCAACTAAAGTACAGGGTATTCTAACAAAAAGAAAAATAAATCAACGTGGGCAAGACATAAAATGCGAATGACAGATCATAGCTGGACAAAAACAATAATAGAATGGGTCCCTAGAGATTGCAAACGAAGCAGGGGAAGGAAGAGAAGAAAATGGATTGACGAGCTAAAAAAATTTGCGAGTGTAGACTGGCATAGAAAATTTATACACAGACAGAAACGGAAGGACCTGTCTGAGGTCTTTGTCCTGCAGTGGACTAGCAACTGATGGCGTTGACACAAACACACACACACACATACATATATATTTATATGTATATATATATATATTATATATATATATATATATATATATATATATATATATATATATATATACACACACACACATATATATATATATATATATATATACACACACACACACACACACATATATATATATATATATATATCCGTAACATTATTGGGCTTACTTCTGATCCAGCCAATATCTTCCCTTGAAAATATCAATCCCAATAAATAGTTATGAATAAATGAATCTCATTATCTTATTAAGACCGCAATGGGCCATCACAATTCCTCATAATGCTGATCGCAAATGAGTTGAAAAATGAAATAAAAATTGCAACAGAGAAAATTCTGAAAATATAGATCGAGTGAAAACTCCTGACGACAAGACAATCTAACATGCCAACAGGGAGAAGAGATTTCCCTTAGGACTTTGAAGTGTTGAAATAGCAAATTTCCCTCCGGTGGTCGAGAAGGAGGCGAAGAGACGGCTGTCAGGAAATCTGCAGCATTTCTTTAAATTCTCTTTGTCAATAACTGATAAAACATGGGCTTCGTTGGGTATTGTACCAACCGTGTGTCACACGATCGTACATACTTCATTTTGTGTATATATTATCCTTGTATCTTCGCTCTTCCCTCGCACTAAAAAGAACCAGAATAAACATGTCTGCTTTTCTCCTCTATAACAGTGTCTGTTTTTTAACATGAAAATTCTTGTTGTTTTGAGCTTTTGTACATAAAGGAGAGTGTTCTATAATAAATTTACTCGGTTGCTTTCATACTGTCTTTGAGTCACAACCTTCTCTCGGCCCGTCACAGTATACACCACACCACAACCGCCGGTATACATAAGAATTTAAATTTCATAGCTCTTCATTTGAGATCGTCTGATTCTATCCGTTCACGCATTGCTGTAGATACCTAATCTGATTATATTTTGGGCTCGCATGAGGTATATTACCAATGATGAAAAACACAGCTGTATAGCAACCGAATTCTGATTGGGCCTCATATATATTTTTTTCTTGTCTAAAGGTTGGAGGGGCATTCATTCTAAACATCTCACCATAACTATAAACACAATTAGGTATTTTGAGGGGATCTTTACAGACTCCTACAATTAAGGAAACATCTACCTATCTCATTAGTATAGGCTCACACATGAATTCAAATTTGGCTGGGTTTCTTTCCTGGGCTCCTCATCCAAGAGGTTTGCAGATGTACATGAAATCCACTACTAGGAAAGTCCACTGAATACCATCGGTAATATTCATTGTTTTATCTCAGTTTCTCTTTACATTTACAAACTTACGTGTTCTTACATTTACCTTCAATTGTTTCCTCTTTCAAACACTTTTACTAGTTTCTGAAGTTTGCCTGCACTGTCCCGAATGAGTACTGCACAAGTATCTGTATCGCCTTAAAACATCAGATATTTCGCAAAAAATACCTTGCCTCAAACCAAGGATCACATCATAAAAAATCTAAAATTATTCCACTTCCGTTACATGCATAAAAAAAAAAAAAAAAATTATCCCTCAACAACTATTTTCTGCACCGTGCATCTTGAACACTCAGCACATTACCTCGCTTTCGATTCTTATAAACATTTCTCATATATCTGTTCCATAGCACCCACTTGGTCCAAACATCCTTCTTCTTTAAACCTATACTACATGAGTCTTTTTATAGTTTCTATATGACATATCTGTTTTGGACGTCGGTAATAGTTTATAAAGGACATATCTGTTTTGGACGTCGGTAATAGTTTATATATGACATATCTGTTTTGACTCTGTTACTGTTTTTAGAATGATATATTGTTAATTTATTCTCATCATTTATTCATTTCCTTATTTCCTTTCCTCACTGGGCTATTTTTCCCTATTGGAGCCCTTGGGCTATAGCGTTTTACTTTTCCAACTAGGGTTGTAGCTTGGCTAGTAATAATAATAATAATAATAATAATAATAATAATAACAATAATCTTCAACAATTAACCTTTTTGTTGTTTTACTCTATGTTAGAATTTTACTATATACCTCCAATGTTACACTAAATACCGTTATACCATTACAGCTCTAAAAACTTGAACTTCTTATAATGGAAAAATCGTTCCTTTCCCTTGTTCCTTCAGAACTTACCTTATGGATGCATTGGACCGTTTCCTAACATCCTAAGGTGACTTAGAAATCTATATTATAAAACTAAATAATATCAGTTAACAATAAATTAAGCGACAACGGAAATACTTAACAAAATATGAGAAAGAAATGTGTTCATATAATAGTTAATAAAACAAAATTTATGAATCTTTGGCCTTATCACTGAACAAGGTCAAAGTCAAGGGAAACTTTATATGGTAAAAGAGAAACTACCAAGAAAAAGATTGATTGGTGTAAAAAAAATTGTAAAGGAAAAATATCGAAAATGGTAATCTAAAGAATAGTAATAAATATAATGAAAGTTTTTTTTCTTATTATTCGATTGGATGTAAACCCTAATCTTCCTCCGCTTCATGGGTCTGTTGAAACTAAAATTTCAGCCATGAAAAAATCAAGACCCACGAAGTGCTTTTTTCATAACATGCTGACATAGTCTCTTTTCATAGTTAATATAGGGGACATCTCTTTTAATGTTGTTACTGATCTTGAAAAATATCATATTAATTATCCATTACTTCTCATATAGTTTCATTTATTTACTTTCCTCACTGGGCTATTTTTCCTTGTTGGAGCCCTTGAGCTTATGGCATCCTGCTTTTCCAACTAGGGTTGTAGCTTGGCTAGTAATAATAATAATCATTTGACAAAATTAGAAGCTAATTTAAGGTCAGGCTCATGCAGTAATGATTTCATACACAACTGAATTATGGAAATTAGAGATACAATAATAGAGAATAAGCTGGGAAAATTTACGGTCTGTAAGGTCACTTAAAATTAAATTATATAAGATTTACGAAATTGTAAATTGAATGAAATATATATTGAGTTATGAAGTAAATTTATACATGAAACATCCGTATATATGCAATAAACCTAATTTCTCGCTCGTTTCTAAAGAGGGAAGAGATTATTTTTACTACCTTACGACTAAAAATATGTACAAAAATATTAAGAAATTCTTATTTATCGAATTAATAAGCAAACTATAAAGGAACACCTTTGATAAGAAATGTAAACGAAAGGTAAAATCCACTTCAGTCATGTGTCTGATTATACATTGAATATTTTCCAAACAGTTATGGGAAATATCTGAAAATTTAGTCCAGAGAATTAAAGAATATGTTTTTAAATCTAATCAATTAGCCATACAGATTTAATTTTAAGTGGAAAATAAAATTTGATTCAACTTAAAAACATGGAAGCACTCTGAGAGTGCAGACCGCCGCCACAGCAGCTTATTTCTCGTAACCAGTTTTTTTTTTTTTTTTCTTTTCCAGAATAAGGTTAGACCATAAGCGTATTTGGAATCTGTGTGACAACCATGTGCTACTTGGGGTTAAGGTTAGGGTTTATTCGGTCGCCTTTTACTCGACCTTGACCTTTGACCTAGGATTTTCAAAATAGAATCACTTCCACATCTCATCATAAGAATTAATACTCTATGAGTAAAATTATGGCCAGGAAGTTGTCCACAAACAAACAGACAAATGGACAAATGGGGGCGAAATCATAACCTCCTCCCAATTTCGTTGACGGAGGTAACAGGAATTGTAAAGCTTCTTCATACACAGATATACTGAAATCCGGTGACATTTCAATCTTTAATTAAGATGAAATATTTCAAAACTATGAAAAAAAACATAAAATTCTAAGGATTTTGAAACCACTCAAAAGACCAAAAACCTATATTTGAATAAAAAATGGTTTTATTAAGAAAACTTATCAACTAGATCTCACTGAAATTATAATAAATGAAAACTCCAAATAAGACCACAAGATATCTAAATCATATTGCTTAATTAAATCAGGATTATCTTTGAAAATTCAGGAGGAAAAATCCCAGCAAACATTCTATCTAATGAGAATTATAAAACCAATTTCCCTGAAATTTCTTGTATTATCCTTCTTTAGTGGGAAGCAAAGAATGTCCCATGAAATAACCTTTTAAAAAAAACAATGTTATTTTGAGAACCTCTGTATCATTGTGGGATTTTATGCACATGTCAAAATGCTTTCCTAATAGAAACAAACATTATTACTGGGAATGAATGATAAGGAAATTTACCAAGTATAAAATGAGATTAAGTTATTTAACAATTAAAATGAAGTATTTTCATGACATTATTATAAGCGGGTGATTACCTAGTCCTGTGAGTCTAGCTCGAATATCACAGAGCTGGGACGAATAAATTCTCGAGGGATTATATATATTAAATCTATGAGATTGAAAATAAATTATGATATAAAATTCTGCTATAAATAGATATTTAATTTCATTAAAAAAAATCTATACTTCTTCAAAACGTTTAAATCTTAAAAACATAGAATCTCTCAGAACTAGATAGATTGTCAAACAAATTTCTAACCAATATCATAAATTTCCTTGACCTCAAAAAACATCGGAGTCATAAAATAAAATATGCCGTATGGTTAAAATCGTGCACTTAATAGCCGTTTCACGAGGTGTACACATTAAAAATCAATGTGTGTATATCATATTACCAATAGGTAATCTTACAAAAATGACTTCAATTCTTTTGTCCTTCTGGACTATGATTCCCATGGAGACCACGTTGGTTTGTTTTAATGTATTGCTTTCTGATTAATTATTCCACAAACTTTGCCATTTAGTCATTATTAATTGACTTATTGTGATTACACAATACACAATCCTTACCGGACTTTGATACCTATAGTCAATTTCTTTTAGCGATGCAGATTTGCACAGACTCACAGCGGTGCCCTTTTAGCTCGGAAAAGTTTCCTGATCGCTGATTGGTTGGACGAGATAATTTTAACCAATCAGCGATCAGGAAACTTTTCCGAGCTAAAAGGGCACCGCTGCGAGTCTGTGCAAATCTGCATCGCTAAAAGAAATGGACTAAAGTTGCGGCGAATTTATTGCTTATTTTTTCAAAAGTTTAAAGGTCTCGCATGAATGGCAGCAGCAACGGACAGGATAATGCTCTACTCCTAGACACAAAATATACACAAGATCTGCGCCTAATTCGCTCTCCATTAAACTAGGACCAGGGAGGGCCAGGCAATGGCTCCTGATAGCAGGTAGACCTATAAGCTTCCCCAAACCTCTCCCTAGCTCAAAAGGATGATGAGGTTGCAGGCTACCAAAAACTGTCAAACCCGAGGGGGGTCTCGAACTCCCATCCAACAGATTGATTGACAAGGACATTTCCATTAAGCTTCTGTTTTATCATTACCAACAACTCTAACATGAGCCAGATTCCAGACTTTTTGAATATTTACCCCTTGAGAATAGAAGTTCTATATGGTACAGGAGCTAGTCGACAAACGTTAAGTTTGCGTTGTTTCTGTTTTGTTAGTAGAGAGGATACTAGAATTCAAGAAGCTTTTTAATTTGTAATACCACTAGATTCTTACATGTGTAACATTTGGGGATTCTAGCGCACTTCTTTAATCAGAATAACTGACAAATTTAAGATTCACTCCAACTTCAATCGTTTTAACCATGTTAACTGCTAACAAAATGGCTGAAAGTTCAGATCTAAAAACTGATGATTTAATAAATGAGAACTGTTCTTTTTTTGTATGGGGATAATGCAGCACAAACAGCACCCAATGAAGATTTTGAGCCATCAGTACTTAAAAGTACTTTCCTTTAAGTATTTTCCAAGGTGACCGAGTATAACTTTATGCATTTACTGTACATGGCATGCACAATAGTTTGGAGGATAGTTTTACGTCATCATTTAATACCTTTGACGTCTAGAAACATTTACTGTTAACTTGAACGAAGATCAAAATCATATTAAGAAAACTGGACTCGAAAGTGTCAAAATCATATTAAGAAAACTGGACTCGTAAATAAAATACACTTTAGTAATTTGTCAAAAATACAGGCAAAAATAAGTTTGCGATGATATATAGATTAAAAACTAAATTTTAGAAAAGACAAAAAACAGGGTGAATTGTGTAAAATACATAATTTATGTAAATTTCATTTAAAAAAAAAAAATCTTAGACATAAGGTCATATCCATATATACAGTAATATAAACTTCTTACGAGCTCTCCATCCTCCCAATGTAAATTTTTATCATTAATACTAGCTAAGCTATAACCGTGGTTATGAAAGCATGATGCTACAAGCCATGGGGCTCCAACAGGGAAAATAGCTTAGTGAGAAAAGGAAATAACGAAATAAATAAACTATAGATGAGAAATAATGAAATTCGAAGGTCCATTCTCACCCAACTTTTCTCCCGTCAAATACTATTACCAAAAATGTCCATTTACTAAATTATAAATGCCTTTTTCAGCATCCATAAATTTCCCTTCCATTTCCTACATTTTAACTCTTCCCCTTTTCCTTTATTAACTTGATAATTTTCAATTCTTTGTTTTATAAAGAGCCGTTTTTGGCATTTTCTTATTTCACCCCTTTCTGCAATATTTACCGGTCATATTTTTTTTCTTGTTCATGTCTTCCTCCTCTATTTTCTATTCCTTCTCAAGATATACAGATCCCTCATTTTTTGCTTTTTAAGTATTGATTCTGACATTTTCTACTCATCCATATTCGGGTTACATGCCATGATCATCTATTTAGTGGAATATTTTACTCATGATGGAAACTAGTTTCATTATCAATCATAATCTTCCGATATCCACGTGTAAAAGTTGTAAGCTATATACTTTCAATGTCTGTGTGTAAACACTTACACTTTACAGCACAAATATACTTTGTGTAATTGTAATATATTTTATGTATCTTTTTTGTATAATTTTTAAAATCAATAATATACTCTAACGAATAATTTCATACAGTAATGTATACTTCTCATGAAACAAGTTAACCTGCTTAGTTTTAATCAAATATTACTCTCTCTCTCTCTCTCTCTCTCTCTCTCTCTCTCTCTCTCTCTCTCTCGTGAAAATAAGGTTCCTTGTGTTTATTTAATAATGTTGGGAACATTTAATGTTTGGAAAATTCAATGAAGAAAAACTATTTTGTATGGACTACTTCGGAACAACAGTTAGGAGAAAAACAAATACTAACGACGAAGATCGACTATTTCATTAATCTTTCTTTACCTACAATAGAGCGGCAACAACAATGGTGAACCATCTGACAACGAAAAAATATTTTTTCTTTCGGGAAGAGAGAAAGAAGTCAAGACCTTTCCCAAGGCAGTATTTATCTAAGTGACCATTCAGCCAATCAAGGTTTGTCAGGAGCCTACAGAAAGTGTCTCTGAAATAAAAATGTTTCCCTCAAGAAGACTGAGGCAAACGGAAGGATGTAGAAATATTGAGAAAATAAAAAAAATAATTGAGGGTGTTATGCAAGGGAGGATATGTATAATAGAAGGGGACAGAAAAAAAAAATATTTATGTCAATGAGATAAAAAAAAAAACTTTCTCATTCTTAAACTATCTCAGATTTTTTCATGCATTTCCCAATAGAGCGGACAAACGCAAAGGAAACCATTTATGTCTTTCTTAAGTACATTAACAATCTTTAGAGGTCCATCCATAACCCTTATTTGTTGTCTTTCTGCATATATATATATATATATATATATATATAATATATATATATATATATATAATATATATATATATATATATGTGTGTGTGTGTAGACTGTACAGATATGTATATTTATTTATACAATTTATAAATGTATGTAAATCCAGATATATACGTACAACACACACACACACACACACACACACACATATATATATATATATATATATGTATATATATATACATATATATATATATATATATATAATAAACTCTACCCGTCACTTTCATCAGATTGTTACGTGTATGTATATATATATATATATATATACACATACACGTAACAATCTGATGAAAGTGACGGGTAGAGTATTATATATATATATATATATATATATATAATAAATTCTACCCGACACTTTCATCAGATTGTTACGTGTATGTGTGTATGTATATATATATATATATATATATACATATACATATATATACTGTATTTTAAAGTATGTTTTTAAGCGTAGGATTCGAGTGTTCCCGAGTAAATGTATAAAACAAAATATGAAATACGTTCCCACATATACCCAAAATAAATTTCCCAAATTTACCAAAAGAATCTAAACCCACATCAAACTACTGCATACACACGATACACAAACCCAAAACGCGAAACCACCAACGCCAAATATCCTGGCAACATTCCTTCTATCCTGGAATAAAAAGACCAAAAGACTATTACCGTTAATGGGGGTCTTTATTTCTCTTCGGCTCTGAGGGAGGAGACAAACTCATCTCTCTCAAGCAGAATGGCCGCAGTACATTTTTCCCCGAGCACCCCAATAAACGACTCGTAAAACATTAAGGGAGAAACTAAAGGGCTACCGAGGGCATGGGGATAACGACAGACGCCTCAAGGACGTTTTCAGCGACGTCTCTAACGACGGCTCCTTTGACGTTTCAGGGGATAAGCTGCGGGGCTTCTGGTGAAGTGTTTTCTCCGCTTGTGTCAGTTACGTGGGTGAAAATTTCTTGTGGTTTATTCCTTGCGAAGCTCAAGGCGGTCTTTACAAATTCATTAGGTGATTAGTTTGAGAGAGAGAGAGAGAGAGAGAGAGAGAGAGAGAGAGAGAGAGAGAGCTCCCACACTTCCATTTTTAACAATAACTAATTCACAAAAGTAAAAGTTCTAGTATGCATGTAACATAGTGTAACTACATATCTACTATTTTGTAAGCACATAATGAATCATAAATATTAATATAAACATGTATTACGGCCTTTGCAACAAAATATATGATGCATGTTGTGCAACATTAGAAACCAACATTACAAAACTTTACGACTATATCATGATCGTCTTTCAACGGTTATCTAACATCACGGTATCATTTTACAATAGTCAATAAAACATGCCATATGATTAAAATAGTCAATCGTTAATCGTTTTATGGAAACCGTCACCCATCTCTGCAATGAGGCGAAAAAAATGGACGTATATTGTATTAAAGTTCCAGGTCTGTAAACAAAAACACAAACATATGCATGGTGACTAATTTCTCTTCCTCATGTTTTGTTAATGTTTTTAATAGTTTATGTAGGAAATATTTATCTAAATTTTGTTACTGCTCTTAAAATATTTCATTTTTCCTTAATTCCTTTCCTCACTAAGCTATTTTCCCTGTTGGGGGCCCTAGCCTTAGAGCATCCTCCTTTTTCAACCAGGGCTTTAGCTTATCAAGTAATAATAATAATAATAATAATAATAATAATAATATATAAATAAATAAATAAATAATGATAATAATACAACTGATTATAATGAGGCCTGAAAATCAACAGAGAAAATGTAAGTACTTCGTTGCAAGTTCTGTATTCTGCAAGGCAGTGGGAAACTAAAAAATGTACTGCAAAATTACTTTATTTTGATTTCTATATCTATTTCACTAATACTGTTGTTTTCTTTTTTCCTTTTTTTTTTCTTTTTTTTTTTTTTGGTCTGCCCGCTACTTTCGTGCTTATCTGAAGTGGCCCATTTCTATTCCTATTCCCATGATAAGTGGCAACGCTGCTGACTTTACCCAAATAGCAACCCCCCCCCTCCCCCGCTGAACCATCATGAATAATATTGCAGCTTCCAGGACCCAACAAAGTTCTGGCTTTTGTAGAGAGCCCATCCACTCCCATGAAATTTATCATTCAGCCTCCGCTTTTATCAGTTTATTCTTTTGAGGCAAGAATTTCGTCTTTCCATCTCCACCGCATGGAAGAAGCCAGAATTTCTCAGTCTCTCTCTGTGTATAGTTTCATAGAGAATATTGCTCTATCTTTATCAAGAAGGTTCACGTGATGATCAAATTCAGGTAACAAAATTGTTATTGATATTCAAAATGTGTACACATTCATACATAGAGTAGTTGCTGTATTAATTTATGGGAAAGTCTCCAATACATGAATAAAACGTCATACTGGAAAATCTAGTAATATAACACCATTACAGTGAGTAAATATAAAAATAGAAATACAACAGCAATAACACAGGAAGAGATTTGATGCTAATAAAATTCGGGAACATTAATAACAATACCAAGAACAATATTCCTAAGCTATACAGAAAAATTATTACATACATATGGTGTTGGAAAAAGTGGGACATACAACGTAGATGCTGAAGAAGCAAAAGGAAAACCATATTCTCAATCCAGTCTAGGCACAGTCATCTTTTGACCATTGTCTTAAATCTTGATTAATATTGTTTGGAAAGCGGATACCAACGCTTCGAGCAATTTTGTTCTCCAGACGAAGGTTTAGCCTTGCCGCTAACATCATTGGAGGGGTACATCAGTAGCTGTTTTTATACATTCTTCTAGGGAGACTGGACCAAATTTGAAGTATTTCAGATAAATATCACAACAGGTTTCTGACTTAATTTTAATCATATGATTTGAAGTAGCGTTTATACGGAGTTGAAGATAGCCAAAATCCATTATTCAATGATTGTGTATAGTAAGGTAAGAGCACTATACGAGTTCGGATAATCAATAGTGTGTCAGTCTCAGTTTTGATGGAGTCTACATCACTTCCATGTCCGATCCAGATCTCTGTTTGGCAACAACCGCATTTCACACTGTTGGAGGAGATTAACTAAAGCCAGAATTGCATAACCTACAGGGTGTACAACGTTTAATTCGGGACCAACGATTGTGCTGTTGGCGAAAACTAAAAAGGAAGGCCCATGATGGGTGAGCATAATTGCATAAATGCTCTATTTGTGGGAAAAAAATGCTTTTCAACAAATCTTTAATATGCTCAGTAAAATCTATTTATAAACAAATGTTTTAAACTATTCTTTTTAATATTTGCTTAATTTTCATAAAAGAAAAAATCTGTAAATATATACAGGGAACCCTTGTAACGAGTTGATCACCAGCGTATAAGAAAATAAACCTGATTAACTGGTTGTAAAATTATAATTAGCAATATTGAAAGATATCAGAATGCAATGTAAACATAGAACCATCGTAACATTTGTAATCTTTAATAATAATAGCCTTCTACGATCATAATTCAGTTAGATTCCCTGTTCCCGGCAAAAATTCTCCTAAAATTTGGGTTAAAAAATATCGGCAAAATAATAAAACGCTGCCGTAGGCCAATATGCATTCTGAATAAAATAACTAATGTGGCATAAAGCAATTTACGAGCTCCATGAAATAATTTATGATGTCACATAAAGATAAATCTCACCAGAACGGAAAATAGTCTGGGAGGTCTGTGGGAGAACGAACAAACACACGCACACACACAGAAAAGATACAATGGTTTTGATGATAAACGACGTCTTTCGCAAGACGCAGTATGCTGAAGACCGCACACAACACAGCATTCTAACCACCCATATACAAAGCATATCGATTCTTCGTTTACATTTTTTATATAATTATACAAAGCATATCAATTTTTCAGTTTCATTACCTTCGCCAACGAAGTTGGAAGAAGGTTATGTTTTACCCCCTGTTTGTGCGTGTGTGTTTGTTTGTTTGTTGATGAACACCTTCCTGGCCACAATCTTATTATTATTATTATTATTATTATTATTATTATTATTATTACTTGCTAAGCTACAACCCTAGTTGGAAATGCAGGATGCTATAAGCCCAGGGGCTCCAACAGGGAAAACAGCCCAGTGAGGAAAGGAAAAAAGGAAAAATAAAATATTTCAAGAAGAGTAATAACATCAAAATAAATATCGCCTATATAAACTATATCAACTTTAACAAAACAAGAGGAAGAGAAATTAAATAGAAGTGTGAGCCCGAGTGTACCTTCAAGCAAGAGAACTCTAACCCAAGGCAGTGGAAGACCATGGTTCATCGTAGAGTAATGAACACTGTTATGTAAAAAGCTGGAAATGATTAAATTTTGGAAGGTCAAGGTCAAAGGTCACGGCAACGGTCAAGCAAAACGTCCAATTCACGTAATAAGCCATAAAACTTGAAACTTGATTCATATGCATGAAAATCCACATCAATTAATGCAAGTTAAAGTCAAAAGTCAAGGTCAAGGTCGAGCAAAAGGCCGAGAAATAAGCTGTCACGGCGGAGGCTGCACTATAGTTTTATATATAACTACTCTTGGGCGAATTCATTTTTCCATTTAATCTAATTCTAATAAAATGTAATGTTATGATTGGAAATATACAGAACAATTTAAAATAAGCTTTACTTTTACATATTGTGGGTAGACATACTCGTACCAAAATGTAGCATACAGCAACATACAGTAGCCCACCTTTACTTATCAAAGAAAACATGAATTACAAATATATCTATATATATATATATATATATATGTATATGTATATGTATATGTATATATATATATATATATATGTGTGTGTGTGTGTGTGTGAGTGTGTGTATCTGTCTATCTATCTATCTTTATATATATATATATATATATATATGAATATACATATATGTGTGTGTTACTGATTAGTAGACCATGACTACATAAAACTTCCACGATAGTCTACATGTGGAGAGAAATCACTCTATTTATTTCCGAGGAACAAACAAATTTTGCCTACAATTTCTATTTGATCAGTCACTAATTACATTGCAATAAAAGCATTAGCAACCAACACTTTATCTTATATTATCAAATCCAGAGATATCATGTAAATTCATACGTAAACAATAGCAAAAAAAAAAAAAATTAAAAGTTCATTACTATTATTATTATCATTCTTTTCTCCATTTACCCGTAAAACTGCTCAATAGATTCTACACTATAATTCAATATAACACAACGTTAATACATTTTCACTACACGACTAATATTCCTAACCTTTCCAACGATATTTGAATTGAGGTAAATTATTCACTCAAATAACGAAATATACAAAAATAGGAAAAAAAGTACAATAAAAGAAAGGACACAACGATGAGAAGACTTGAATAAATTGGGCTTCGTTCGCAGATACTTCTTTCCCTCACAATTGGATTTAATCTTGATCCCGCCATCAAAGTAATTCTTTCTCCACACAGCCAAGAGACCTTTGAAAAAGACTTCAAAAGGAATTTCAAAGAACTTAATTTTCCCGTTTGCTAACCGGGACATTGCACTGTTGCTATGCCAAGTCTAGAAGTTTCTGAAGGATAAGTGATCCTTCTCAGGTCTCTACTGACATTACTATCTATATGCTACTGCTGCGGTTACTACCGCTACAATCATGGCTGCTACTTGGGTAGATGCACAAGCGAAAACTACGACAAACAAACTGCAATCCCTTGAAAAAGTCAGGCATATAAAGTGTGTGTGTGTATGTGTGTATATATATATATATATATATATACACATGTACTCATACAACAACAAAAAATGCAGCCACTTCTTGTCCACTGCAGACAAAGGCCTCAACATATATATATATATATATATATACATATATACATATATATATATATATATATATATATGTTTAATCCTAGCATTTCTATATAATTAACGAAAAATTAATTACATTCATACAATTATATTTTTACATAAAAAATTATTCTACAATTTAAGCTATTACTCACCTTTCGAAATTTGGTTATTCTGTGACAATTTTAGTAATTGTATCTTCAGTGTGTTTTTATAGAGAGGTATATCAATAATTCATAATCACGTCAAATCATCAAACTTCCTGTTGCCTAAAATTCACCAAGCAAATTTACATGTCCCCTGATCATTTTTCATTCTAATATACAGCTATTCTAATGTCAGTTGAATATTTTCCTTCTTACTAAAATTCCATTGTGAAGAAGTTTCAACTTTATCCTTCTTTTGGCCTCAAGTTCAAGTGGTATTATATAGGCAATTATTTGTTTGTGTCGAAATAAACAAGTCTTTCATGAGCCGAGAATCTATTTGTGGTATTCAAATTTTCTTGTGGACTAGTGACAAAGGCGTTAAATGCCATGAATGACACCAATGGCTGCGTATGAAGGCACATAACATTGAAATTTCAGGAGGGGACCATAGAACCTTGGTTTGTACAGTTGCTTATAAGGGTCTTGTACAAAAAAAAAAAATCGGGGAAAAGTCCTTGTTGACATCACTGGTGATATGTATGAAGCATTGAGATTGAGCAAAGGAGTTTTACACACGCGCGTGCACACACATACATACATACATACACACACACACACACACACATATATATATATATATATATATGAGAGAGAGAGAGAGAGAGAGAGAGAGAGAGAGAGAGAGAGAGAGACAGAACGCTTTATGTAAACTTGTATGGACGAGCAAGATTTCTACAATGATTATCACAGTTGATGACCATGAAATTGGTGCAAAACAAAAAACCGCTCCTTAATAATAAATGCGTATTTGAAGGGGCACTGTTTGAACAAATGGCTACTTATCTATTTTAAACATGGCTCTGGCAAGATCAGTTAAATTACCTGTTTTTATCCTCCGTTTCATCCTTTTCTAATATAATAATGAAAATGTATTATTTAATTATCTCTTTCCAATTAAGTTCGTGACCTTTAAGCTTCATCCACAAGAAGAAAAAGATGAACTGTAATAAAAACTGAAAATGTTCATACATATAACACGTTTTTGGTCCATTATTTTACCTTCCTGTGTTTACAAGTAATCTCTTGTACAGCGCAATCCTAACATCACAGGATTATATTTCGAAACATAACTCTTGCTGGTTGATTCTTGTCAGAGAGCAACTCGAGATTAATCTAGTGTTAAAAACATTCTTAAAGTCGCAAGATATTTTCTCCTGTTATTAGCCGTACAGGAAGAACAAGATAATCCAATCCATTTCACTTCACCCGATTTTTTTTTTTTTTTTTTTTTTTGGTGAAAATCCTTGAGCAGTAAAAAGTAAGATGGAGAAAGGAAAGGACATTTAGCTGACAAATTTATAGTAACTTTTATATTTCTCCTTAATCTGCAAATCTTCAGACTGTTCATATTAAAGATGGCTAAACACAGAAACCGTTACATTCACCAAGTAAAATAAAAATAGGTATACACGTATTGTGGCTATTTGTGAGAGAATATGTAGATGTGAGTGATGCAAAGAAAAAAAAACAAGCATTTGCAACATGTATATTCACGTAAGAGATATTGAAAAGTAATAAAAATTTCCCGAATATACTATGAGGGAATGTTAAAAGTGATGTGAATATGCGTATAAAAAAGTGTAAACGTCATCTATGACTAAATGTGCAAAATACATAATAATAATAATAATAATAATAATAATAATAATAATAATAATAATAATAATAATAATAATAATAATGCCTACATCCATAAGGGAGTCAGAGTTTGAAAAAGGCTTAGATATTGGTTTCTTAATCATTTTATATCTGAAGCAAGCATCGATTATAAATAGTTAAAGAGTATGGAGTAGTGGATTGAACAGAGGTTGATGTCACCTCCAATTATACCTAATTGGGCCTAATTTTAGGCCTTTCGTACAAAATCCCAAATTTGCTTCAAACTGAAACTGGAATTGCTGCTCAATCAAGGAGTCATTACTAATTAATAAATAATCTGATGGTCATAAGTGACCATTCATTTTAAAGCTTCGACAATTGAATGCCACAAACTAGCTATAGTCCGAATTTTTTTGAACTGTCGCCATGAATTTGGCTACTAATCAGTAAAAACCCTCTAGAAGGGATACGAACAAAGAAATTTGGATCTGATTCAAAATTCATAAGAAGCCATTTTGAGAATGCAACATTTCCAGGCTACTTTTCGTTTTGCATTTTTATTATATGCATAGAATTGTTACAGATCCTTCCCACATAACCATGTTTTTTTTTTTTTTCTAACCCACGTCAAACAATCTTTCATTCAAAGTTGTAATATTGAGAGAGAGAGAGAGAGAGAGAGAGAGAGAGAGAGAGAGAGAGAGAGAGATTGATTTAGGTAGGTAACTAGATCTGATTAGTAACCTGTTATTTGCAGCTTTGGGCATCAAGTCCCTATTAATTGCATATGTTGACATTGAAAATCTGAATATCGTTTAATGACAAGGTGCATGATTTTCTAGACCTTATTCACATAAATTGAAATACAAATTAACATAGAATCCAACTGTATTTCATGCTCACTCTCAGAATACTTTTCAGTTGAAATTCACACATGAGAAGTATTTGATAGTAAAATTTTCTGGCAAAAAAGACACAATCGCGATTGTTATTTTGAGTAAAATTAAGGTATGAGACCTTATAAATTCTTTTTTTGTATCAGGTTAAGTACACCTGACACTGGTTTTAGTTTCAATTAAAAATCTTTGTGGATTATATGAGTGTATGGATCCCAATAAATAACGTGCATATTATTAAATATCGTCAGTTTTTGTAACGAGATTACTGCTTTCAAAGATTTCATTTGTAATTGACTAAAAGAATCACTCAAATATTACTTATAGTTACGAGAATCACCAAATAATTAATTATTTCTTATAGTGAACGTGATGGATTCTTCTGGCTCTGGTAAGTGAAAAAGAGGTGGATGTTCATCTTTTCAGTTCAGAAAAGCTAAAAGTCGATCAAAACGAATAGCAGCCTCTAAATGTCTAAAAACTTCAAGTTTTGGGATACGAGTTTCTCATGACTGTCATAAATATCATTCCATCATAGACCTACTCGCTGGGAAAATAGATTTTTTGGACAACACACTGCTGAACTTGCAGAGCAGAAAGACTATCTCTCTTCTTTTAAAAGTGCCACACACCACCGCCTAAAAAGAGTTCCTCAGCGAGTGTATTGAGTACTGCTTCTGGCTCTTCTTCGAAACCGTTACCATATGAATCACCAACATTTTCTCTTTCCAAATAAAGCTGACTGAGTGACTGATGTTTCTTCTACTTAACTCATACTTTCATTTATTTGGTTCTTATGGTTGAACCAAACTGCTTCGCTATATTCCTTTTGGACCACATTCATTGTGAAACAAAATGTCCTGTATAATGACTGATATACAGACACACACACACTCTCTCTCTCTCTCTCTCTCTCTCTCTCTCTCTCTCTCTCTCTCTCTAAATGTGTACACACACGTGTGTATATTATATATATATATATATATATATATATATATACATATATATATATGTATATATATATGTATATGTATATATATATATATATATATATACTGTATATGT
>NC_090733.1:121521063-121538563 GCF_036898095.1 Palaemon carinicauda | reverse complement strand
ACAAAATCAAAAAGAAAAACTAAATTCATGCGAGTCGAGAAATATATTGAGTTTAAAATTCAAAGCTGGGTCTTCCCGTAATGCTCCTGGGACAAGGAAAGTCTACAGGGAAATTAAATGTTGCATATTTTTCAGCGACGTTTAATGCTTAAACCTTACATTAAAGACTGGATCCTACTGCAATACAAAAGTAAGAAGAATCACATTCCATATTTGGGATCACTAACAAATGATCAATTCCTTCATAACTACTATACTTATAAACTATGCTGAAACATGTTTTATTTATGCAATACTGTACAACATTACTCTTAATACCCATAGCGCATATAATGTTAAAGTAAAAATACATAACAGGTAAGAGGATTTAGTGGATCTATATAACAATGGTATCCTCAATAACGTTGAGAAATATCAGCACGATCAAATATCTATTTACCATTTTCATTTTTCACTTCAGATCACTGTTGAAACTAAAGACGGTTGATTCGCATAGCCTATCCTTTCATTTGCTTATAAGATGTGAAATGGAGAGAGAGAGAGAGAGAGAGAGAGAGAGAGAGAGAGAGAGAGAGAGAGTCTTCTTAAACATGAAATGCAGGTTAAACACAATAATAAAAACGATAAAAACTTTAGGCAAGCGGGAACAACCTCCTTGACGAACATCTAAAAGGACTTTCAGTCAACCAGAGGTTTCGAAAGAATAAACCTAACTCAACTAAAATCACTGTTTACTTGACCCCGGAGTGACTCGAACACCCAGCCTTCTGATCTGGAGTCAGACGCGCTACCATTGCGCCACGAGGCCGCTGCCATTTCTCGAGACGCTACTATCAAGATAAAGAGAAAAAATGTGTTTACGTAATGAATAAAAAAAAAAAAGTTATAAAAAGGTGATCAAGTAATTTCTGTGAAAATGTATATTCGAATAAATCTAATTAAAATATATACTGATTAAGATAATTTTTATGTCAAATCGTGCTTTGAATGGATCAACTAATTTCAAAATAGATATTAAAATACAAAATAGAAACATGGCATAGTCAACAGAGAACACCTTTTCTTGCAATGTTTGTGTAATAACATCACGTCAGGAGGGGAAAATAAAGCTACTGGAAGTATTTATACACTATTACGTGCTAGAAAAATGTCCTTCATTGATAAATTCAATGTACTTATCACGCTATATAATAACTTGCCTTAATGCAGACTCATCATTATTCACAAACATCCATACTAGAAATAAAGAAAACCCTACGGTGTATATTCATACGATTTCAATATATGGATCTAATCTACGGAAAGCTAATAAAAAATAACCCTTTATAATCCACTTTCAAAAGCTTCCCACATTCTTCTCAGTAATCATATATTTCCCGCTCCTACCTATTAATAACTGGGAAAAAAACTCGCCCATAAAATCTATATGAGGGGAAAAAATCTAGATTTCCGTAATAAGTCTCTCTCTCTCTCTCTCTCTCTCTCTCTCTCTCTCTCTCTCTCTCTCTCATTTAGTCTAAAGTAGTGGTCTTGAAGCTGAGCATGTACACAGCTAAGAAGGAAACTATTCTGGTTAAATAGGTTCTGTGAAGAATATATATTTTGATTCTTATTATAGCCATTACAACCATTACTAAAAAAAGACGGACATTTCTAAATTCTTGTCTAAGCATTTACTGTGTACGAAACATTACCAGTGTGTTATTACTTTTAAAAACACATTCTAATACAGAGTGAACTGAATGAATTAGCTGTTTAGTATAATGTGGAATAAAAGATGAATATAAATAAGACTAAAATTACTTACGATGAATTAGAAAATAGTTAGCAATGCTAAAAGGATCAATCATTGTTTCGACCATTTTAGTCATGTAAAGAGAATGGTAAATTAACCAGGTGTAAAAAGGGTGTAATAATGAAGTGTTGCTAAGAAACTTAGGTCGAGTCAGGTCAGGCCAGGTTACAGTTTAAAATGGCGAAGCAAAGTATTTGTAGAAAAAAAGTTTTAATGTCCAGGAAGATAGCGGAGTGGGACACCTCTTTTCCGGTGAGACTTTGGAGTAAATGTATGACAAAACTTATGTTTCTGGTATTATATATATATATATATATATATATATATACATGTATATATATATATATATATACATACATATATATATATATATATATACACACACATACATATATATATATATATACATACATACATACATATATATATATACACACACACATACATATATATATATATATACATACATACATACATATATATATATATATATACATACATACATATATATTATATATATATATATACATACATATATATATATATATATGTGTGTGTGTGTGTGTGTATATGTGTGCATATATATATGTGTGTATATGTGTGCATATATATATATATATATATATGGGTGTGTACAGTAAAAAAGAAAAACTTTCATGAATGTTTATTTTCAAGAATGTTTACACAAAGTGAAAAAAAGCATTTAAAGTTTTGTTTGATCAGAACCGTTATTTTTCCTCGTTCCGAACGAAAACAGGATTTTCAAGGATAACTAGATTTCCTTAAATAAAAAAAACAGGATATGTACCCGAGAAATTTCGCAGTGATATAAACATGTTTACCACGGAAAGCACATGGGAAATTATGCTAATTAAAATCAATGAATTATAAGGGTTTTAAAATTTTAATTAAAAAAAACAGAAATCTGTTAAGTGAATTTATCATTAAATTAAATCGAATGACGGCTTTGTACATGAGAAAGTCAGTAGCCTCACCACTTAATTGTTTTCATAAGAATAATCTTCATATCAGATGGCAAAATCAAACTAGTATGATAACGAGCGATTATCTTATCTCCAGAACTAGACACTTATCATAACACCTTGTAAAAGTGAATGATATGAAATAATAAAATACCTATTTTGTCTTTTAATTTCAAAGTATTAAATTATTCATTTATATCCCTTTTTTCAAAAGTGTAAGTCATTTTAAGTGCGATAGGAACACACACAGATCGATTGGAAAATCCTAAGTCATATGCTCATAACAAAAACTGTTAGCTTCCTCTTTGCCATTGCCTGGCCCTCTTTGGTCCTAGCTTGGGTGGAGGGGGGGGGGACCTTGAGCGCCGATCATATGTATATATGGTCTGTCTCTAGGGCATTGTCCTACTTGATAGGGCAATATAACTGTCCATTGCCTCTGCCATTCATGAGTGACCTTCAAACCTTTAAACGAACATGAAATTTCTTTTCCTGTGCGAGCAATATAGAGCTTTTCCAATAAATCCATTTTATACCAAGATTATCAAATATCGTAATATCGACTTGTTTATGCCACTGACTCACTGAACTATAAGTGATTTCAGAATCCCCTTGCTTCGACGCAATAATAATACCAGAATTACTCAATTTTGTCGTCCTTGCCGTGTTCATGCTCCAAACTTATTTACAGAAAACAACACAATGATATAACGGTTAGAACATTCAGCTGTTAATGTTCAGATTGCACAATTCTCAAAACATAAAAGCACAAATATATATTTGTTTATATCAAGTGATATTTGAACGCTGATAACAAATGAAAAGCATAACATACACCAAAGACATGTGGGAAATTCAAAAGGTTCATCTCTGTTACTGGTTCTCTATTTTGCAGCAGACCCATGATATTTCATATCTAACAGCCTCAAAATAAGATTTTTTTTTTAAAATCAATATCTTTTGAGTTAAAATGGTAATGGTGAAAAAAAAGAGCAATTTTTAAACCACACATATATAACATCCAACTAAATTTGAAAAACTTTTTATTTCAATAAAATTGCAAAATAATATAAATCAAAACTACTAATACAATGAACATAACAAAACACATCTTGACAGTGTTCTATGAACTTGTTAATATAATATATATATATATATATATATATATATGCATATATATCTATATATATGTATATATATAATATATATATATATATATATATATAAATATATACATATATGTATATATACATATATATACACACACACACACATATATATATATATATATATATATATATATATATATAAACAATTATATATATATATATATATATATATATATATATCCATTTCTGATTGTGAATACCCTAACATGGTGAGAGGTTTTGTGTATACTCATCACCAGCTAAGCTACATTAGCCAAGGCCATCTTTACTAGATTGGTCTGCTGTAAGCGATCACAAAGAAAGTCTCCCACCATCACCAATCCGCTGTTGGCTAGCGTGGTGATAAAAACAGGCCAATACCCAGAGATGAATAAGAACATGTCATGAGGCCTTTGTTCTGCAGTGGACTTGAAACGGGTGCATTGGTGTGTGTGTGTGTGTAAATATAAAATAGGCTTTAAAAACACATTCACTATATCAATAAACATTTATAAAAATGCTCAGTGCAGTAATGGCAATTATTTGTTTAATTAACTAATAAAAAAAAATTAGTTAAAATGTATGGGTTATCTGACTATCGAGCAGTTCACCCACCTACAAGTAGGAATGACTCAATCATTCATAATATCCAACATCTTTAAAAAAATTGACCTCTTCTATATATGTAATAAAATATATACTTTACCGATGGCCCATCCATGTGAACGCGGTATAACGTGTTTCTAATCAGCTTTTCTCAGCTATTAAAACATCATTATAGGATTGTATTATAATAAAAAAAAGTCAATATATTTTGCATAAGCAGAGGAGCACAACAAAACCTTTGAATAATCAAACGATATTTCATTGTCTAAAGCTCCAAATTCCTAAAGTCTAATTCTTTAGTCCCAAAGGTGAAATCCAAAATTCATAAGCAAATAAAGAATATGATTAATACAATAGTTATAAAAATGGTTAATTATTCATTATTATCTGAAAAATTATAATTGATAAATACAATGTAATAACTATTATTATTATTATTATTATTATTATTATTATTATTATTATTATTATTATTATGAAATATGTTTGCCATAGCAGGACTTAGTTCCTTTAATGGCTTCTTATGTGTATTTTATATGTAAGAATAAATAGTCTAAAATCCACCGATAGCAGTAGTAGTAGTAGCAGTAGTGGTAGTAGTAGTAGTAGTAGTAGTAGTAGTAATAGAAGCTATCCATTCCCTTTTCCAGGATACTTTAATACAGCAAGCGTCCCCTATCGACATACAGTTTCCAGTTCCTATTGACTATACATTTTATATCCATCCCATTTCCCCAACACCCTGAGGGTAGGCTTCCCAAGTGCCATTCAGCTTGAACAGAAGACGACGAAAAGGTAAATAGCACCGGTTGGACGCGTTCTTTTACGAGGAAAAATGCCAATTCACAAAATGCTACACAACCCTAAGGCAGCAATGGGTTCCAATCCAGACCAGAATATGTTTGGAAATTTGCAGAAATTATGTTTTCAAAATAAAAAATGTGTAAGTAATTAAAATATATGAGTTACTAATAAAATTATTACCTCCGCCAACGAAGTTGGAAAGAGCTTATGTTTCACCCCATGTGTGTGTTTGTATGTGAACAGCTTCCTGGCCACAATTTTAAACGTAGAATAACGAAACTTGAAGCAATTAACTGCTATGTAAAAAGCTGGAAGTGGTTACATTTTGGAAGGTCAAGGTCAAAGGTTAAAGTCACGGTTAAGGAAAATGTTCAATTCACATAATCAGCCATTAGTTTCGACATCGTTTTCACAGAGACTTCAAACTAAGTCCATATTTGAGTGTATGACAAAACGATCAGACATATGAGAACGTTTGAAACTGTTGATCTACTCGTACGTTTACACTAAGCGTCAACTAATAATAATATTAATAACAACAACAACAACAATAACAACAGCAATAAAAATAATTCTTTCGAAAGGCAATGACCTTCCCTAGTAATGTATCGCAAATTAATATAAACTCCCTGATACCTTATATATGACGAAGAGTTCTTGGTGGTCATATCAACCTAAATATTCTTCATTTGCATGATAATACGAGAAAGGAAAAAATGAGGGTTTTGCTGGAAGGAAGCTTGGGGTGCTGCTGCATATTACATAATCCATTTATCCAAGGATGCGGCAACAGCAGGAAGTGTAAACATGCAAGAATTTCATCACTACATGGGAAAGCAAAATAATTTTGAAGAGAAAAAAAAAAGGCGACAAAATTTTAATATTCCACTGTATCTCAGGTCATGCACATCCTCAACTTGTCGGGTCAGTAAACGCCACTATACATTATTCATTAGCACAAGTACATGCGTGTATTAAATTACACATGCAATGCAGATATTATGTACTTAGAGGCAGAGGTTTGCCTAGTTGTGTTAACCCCCTTGGTGATGGGATATCTCTAATGAACGGTAGATGAGATTTTTCATATGAGAAAAAGATCCAGCAGGTATTTACTCCGGTGGAATACCAACTTAATATATCAAAATACTTTCTAGCCAGTGTGATATGCAAGTCAAAATTCCCAAAGTCATCGAGTTTACAGGGTCATAATCTGCACTTAATGTTAAAAAGTAATATTTATACTAAATATGTGTTTTTCATACTGAAGTAAATAATGGATGAATGAATAACAATACCAAACCACTACACTGAATAAGATTAGAGATAAATATAATTTCATGATTAAACTAGGTTATTAATCAATCAACTTGAAGTACAGTTTAACACAAATAATGATTTTACTTCATAAGCAATATCTCAATTATATAAAACACCAACAGTTATACAAGTCTAAATCCTTTCTTCAATTACATTCTACATTCTATTAATTACACTTGCAATTATTGCAATACAAAGTATTTCAAGAGAAAAAAAATAATTTAGTTCTATAGTGATATTTAAAACAAAATCACCAGATGAAAATTTGTCAAAATAAACTATCAAAATATCCATTAGAGAAAAAGATATCATCAGTCAAAAAATAGCTTCACGATATGAAATCCCTCAATATCCTGTTACCTGCGTGGTATATATTCAAGGAAAAATATCTTTGTAATCCAATGAAACTTCTCTCCAGGAAGAACAGTAGAACAAACAGAGAATAAAACAAATGAAACAAGAAAAAAGTTACGCCTCATTAAACAAGGAAGAGTTTCTCTCTATAAAAAAATACTATAAAAAAACTAGAAATGTTAACCTTTATCCGAGCAAACATGAATGAAAAAAATGAAAGATATTAAGCTTTAAGGCTAGTCTCACTAGAAGCCCTCCAAGGCGCCAGAGAGAGAGAGAGAGAGAGAGAGAGAGAGAGAGAGAGAGAGAGAGAGAGAGAGAAGCGGCACACGTCTGGTGAGTAGTCTCATCAAAGGACTGACATACAAGGCTAACTTTAATGACTAAGGACGGAAGTTCAACAAAGGCAACGAGAGGCAGACCTACGGTAATCACTCGCGTCTGGTTTCCCTTAATAACGATAGTCAGTGCAAGGTTTATTACATGTGATTATTTTCGCCGAAAATTACTTAGTTAGTTAGTTATTTTATTGACAAAAGTATACAACAATTAGTACAAATTTGTCCACAACGTGACATAATACAAAATATAAAATACACAAAGTAAACAAAAATCTCTTTTTCTCCAAGTACATGGCCTATACAGAAAAAAAAAATATAGTAACAAGAAAAATACAATATCAAGTACAAATAACACAATCCTATAAGATTTTACAAATAAACGATAAAGGAACTTACTATAGGGGAAAAAAATAGTTATATAACTATTCAAAATGAAGTCCTAATGCAAATAATATTTGATAAAAAAAAGTTTATTTGAAGAAAAACACACACAAAAAAAAAAAACATACAACCACGTCTTTCAGATCTTCCTCCTCCTAAGAAATGCAAGTAATTCTGAATAATACTGTATAATCTATTCACTAAGATATCGTGTAGCCAATTCTTTCCAAAAACCAAACTATCTCTAAATACTTTGCTCCATCTTCTTAACCTATTTATAACTTCTTATTATGACTACATTTCTCATCCTAAATATTCTTCTTACTACATATACACTAAGCAAACAATGTTTTAAAACTTCAAATTTTATTATTTACATTCAGCATCCACACATTAGAAAATTAGAATGAAAGTATATCAATATACAAAAATATTATGCATGTAAATACACATACATACACACATACATACACACACACACACACACACACACACACACATATATATATATATATATATATATATATATATATATATATATATATATATATATATATACACACACACCATTACACAGTGAGTGAAATTCTTGAATTCCCACAGTGCATAAGAATTTAATTGATAAAAAGGGAAGATTTTAAAGGTCTACCGGCAAAATTACTAAAATCAAGTCACAATAAAAGTCAACTGAACTTCAAGTGCTTATAAAGACTATTGTAGTATTTTCCAAAATAATAAATAATCTAGAAAAATTAGATGTTAATCCATATACTCAAGATTATGCAACGTGAATTTCAATTAAAAAAAAAATTCTTAAAATAAATACTTCATTAACAAATCATCTCAATTTTCATTATCAAATATTACTACGACATTCCTATCATCTAAATTCATTAGAGAATAATTCAATACAGAACCAAATAGTACTATCAATACTTCTGCAATATTGTCAATAAGTTAAGTCGTACACTGCCCGAATCAATATCTCTCTCTCTCTCTCTCTCTCTCTCTCTCTCTCTCTCTCTCTCTCTCTCTCTCTCTCTCTCTCTGCGAGAAACCCGATCCCACCTCATTTTCTCGGCGAACGAACAATTAGTCCCGCCTGCAGTGATACAGGTGAGGCAATTTAATTAAGTAGGCGGCATGCAAAACTAACATTAATGCTAAATCGAAAGACTCTCTCTCTCTCCTGCAGGTAAGCTCGCTAATGAAGCGTTGCCAGCCTTCCAGAGACGCTCTCAGGTGTAAGTTAACGTAGAAGCTCGAAATGTCTTTTGACCTGAATTCACTTGTTCGGAAGGGAACCCAAGACGGAATAATGTGCCTTTATTAGTGTGTTCCTCCTTTGACATGAGAACTTGGATGACAACTTCTCAAAATGCGTAACACCGGTAACAAAAAAAAAAAAAAAAAAAAAAAAAAAAAAAAAAAAAAAAAAAAAAAAAAAAAAAAACCGGAAATTCTCCGTAAAAATATACTGTTCTTAGCCATATTTCAGTAAAATGCTGGCGACCGTAATTTTACCATACTTTGTTTACGGGTTGGTGACCGTATCTAACCATTACGTCAATATCTCCGATTTTTAAACGGTAAAAATCCTAGAATAAATGTTGCCAGGCATTCACCGATCATTCTTAATGCCAATTTTTAACAGTGTTAAAGACAGCAAATGTCTATGAGTTCATGAAATGTGGTGGTTTATTTCATATTTCTACCAGGAATAATAAATCGGATTTATATTAATGGAATTTTGGGCCATAAGACCCGAGCGTTGGGGCTATGGAGGCTATTCATTAACAAGGTCCTACTGGGGGATACATCTGCAATTGCACGATGATATAAAGGACAGAAGAAATTGGAAACAATGCGGTCAAATCGAAAGATAAAAAGTGGTGCAGCTAGGGAGCTGCAAATGCTATTCACTAATGTCTAGACAGCACCACAAGTACAATCTGCCCTATATGATAAATAAAAATTTCTGACTATCTATCTATATATATATATATATATATATATATATATATATATATATATATATATATATATATATATATATATATATATATATATATACACATTATATATATATATATATATATATATATATATATATATATATACATATATATATATATATATACACATATATATGTATATATATATGTATATATATATGTATATATATATATATATATATATATATATATATATATATATATATATATATTCGGTTACCCTCAATTCTCTTCGTTCCTCGGGTAGGGGGTAGAGGGAGTAGTCATACCCTTGTGAGAGGGAGTACGTGTGCGTGCATATCTAAATATTTAGCTATCATTTTGACAGGTCGAGCACACTTTTGATAGAATAACCCTCTACCAGAAACATTTTGGGCGTTGTGTGTTTCCACTGGAAACCTATCAAAAACAGATAATCGATGAATGTACCTTTTACGTCATATAGTAATTAGAAGCGCAACTTCTTAAAAACCAGGATGACTAATGTGAAAAGGATTAAATTCAATAAAGATTCCGGAGTTCCCATTAGTGGAAGATACAGAGAGGTTTTATTCAGAATTATCTAAAACCCTTTACATCAAAAATAAAAAATAAAATGATGAAATGTCATCAACATGTCACATATTATAATTAACCAAAGTAACTTAATTTTATATTTTCAGTGTAATGTTCCTACCTCAAAACCATTTTCTTACCCATGGAGTCCCAAGTCTCCCAATCTCTTCAATGTGTTCTAGCGTAAATTCGTATAATTTTTATTATTTTGAATGAATCTATATGACAACTTCATAAGCTCACAGCTCGGATTCTCCATTACAGGATCAAATAAATTATCTTCATACATTAATATCATAAAAAATCAATATTGAATACATATTTTTCTCTTTCGATATGGAAGTATCGATTTCATAATTGCAGCGTCAACATTGAAAATTATGAAAAACTGCAAAATCATCCATTACATGGATTTAAGTTTGTTAGCTTTTAAATGGAAAAGAACCCGATTTCCAATCAAAATCTAAAAGTGTTTAATATGAAAAGGAAAGAAACTCGAGAGAATATAAACAAAAAAATTACCGCTGGATTCGGATAAAAAAAAAAACTTTAAAACTTAGGAAAGCAGCAACATTAAAGTGAGTTAACTTTTTAATCGATAATAAAATAACGTAAAAGCATAATTCTACAATGAGCATGATGCTCCCACGGAGAGACGGGCAGACAGACGGACACAGTACATAGCTGGAGTAAAAAAAACACTAATATATAACAAAAATAAAATCATTGCATAGCAATAGCATTTAAAACTAATTAAACAAACGCTAAAAGAAGTCTCTGAGACAGTAGCGTTAGATACTCGACACACCCTAGCCAAAAAGAAATGGTTTCCTTGTCCTCGAGTCAAATCACTTCAAGAACAATGCATATTGCTAATTTAAGCTAACTATTTTCGTAAAGCTTCATAAATTTTAAAACGATGCTGATCGCGTGAATAGTTTCACCTACTCTGCAAACATGGTTAAATAGCTTGGACTAGGCAAAGATCACTGAAATGACGCCCCCCACACATGCCTGGTGAGGGTGTCGGACTCTTTATTCATAAAAGTTACTCAAATCTCAAAACGTTGAAAAGAATTAGTGTAACAAGCTTTGAATAAATAGAAATAAAATATACGCCAAAAAACAGAAGAATATCCTTTGTAAACAATACGTGATCTGAAACGATAATTACTCTGAACGAACAGGGTAAAACGACAGCGGAGGTCCTGTAGAGTAGGGTTCTCCTGCTGTATGGGACCAGAAAAGCAGCCGTCAAAGTAAAGTAAAGAAAGGTAAAAAAAAAAATTTTCCATCACTCCTTTTACCTTTTACTTTTCATCTATTCAGTTACTTCTACTTAACCTAGCTTGTTTTCCGTTATCATTTCAAACTAGAGGGACACTCGGAGAGCGACAGCTTATTTCTGGACCTTGACCTTTGACCTTAACATGTATTAATTGGCGTGAATTTTCATTAACTCAAATATGAACCTAGTTTGAAGTCCCTATGACAACGATGTCCAAACTTACGGCTTATTACGTGAATTGGATATTTTGCTTGACCGTGACCTTGACCTTGACTTTCCAAAATTTAATAATTCCGAGCTTTTTACATAATAGTCAATCCCTGCAAGTTTCATTACTCTGCGGTTAAAATTGTGGCCAGGAATCTGTTCACAAACAAACACACACACAAGCGGGGGTAAAAATATGCCCTCCTTCCAACTTCGCTGGCGAAAAAAAAAAAGAAGAAGAAGAAGAAGAAGAAGAATCTGTTCACAAACAAACACACACACAAGCGGGGATAAAATTATGCCTTCCTTCCAACTTCGCTGGCGGAAGTAAAAAAAAAAAAAAGAAAAAAAAAAAAAGAGGCAGAGCGTGGAATGTTGCGAAATGTAAATTAATTGGTCTCGTTAAACCTCCTTCAAAAGCAAATAAAAATGAAAGTGACAAGCGTCTCGTATTTCAGATGTCACTGAGAAATCGCTTGCACATGCACGAAGAACAATTAAGCTAATGGTCAGAACCCAATTACTACTAAGCCTTGCAGTGCAGCCCGCAAACCCTTTTGAGCTTCAAAGATTTAGGTATTTCAAATAATTCGAAAATGTATCATTCCAATATCCGTCCAGTAAATAGGAAACGCACTCAAAGCGTTGCAAGATTATCAATGCATTATATATATATATATATATATATATATATATATATATATATATATATATATATATATATATATATATACATATATATATATATATATATATACATATATATATATATATATGTATATATATATGTATATATATATATATATATATATATATATATATATATATATATATATATATATATATATATATATATACATGCATAAAGTAGATATAGAGAAGTCGATACTTTCACTAATTTCCGGAGCCACAAAACCACAACAAACACATTACGTATCCCTACTAATTCCCCATTATAAAAAACTTATTGATCCAAAATAAAAACAATCATACAAACCTAAAACGTGATGCATACCCATAATAATAAATAGAAAGATATCATGAACCATTAATCCTATCGACTGCTAGGCGATTGTTATTGCGGCCATTTTCCATATTGAAATTACATGACAACTATTACTAATAATTTTCTACATACCATATTCCTTTGTTCTTTTGTATTGAGAATTATTTTAGATTGGTATAAAAATAACACTCGAGTACATCATATTCAAACGAGGTAACCAAAAAATCTTCTAAGATTATCAATAGCATCAAGGCAGAATGCAAAAGCTAAAACCCATAATGTTACTCTTCTTGAAATATTCTATTTTTCCTTAAGTTTCCTTTCCTCCCTGGGATATTTTCCCCGTTGGAGCCCCTGGGCTTATAGCATCCTGTTTTTCCAAACAGAGTTGTATCCTAGCATGTAATAATAATAATAATAATAATAATAATAATAATAATAATAATAATAATAATAATAATAATAATAATATGAGGAATATAGCTTCTACAAGTACACCTAAAACCCAAAAAAATCAATTTACAATACATTATGCTGGAAAATTAAAAGTGAAAGAGTAATCTGAAAGTCTTTTAGTAGAAAAGATCTCTTAGAATATTTTTTTTTTTCAACCAACAAAGGCGAACACTAAAATTATCAAGAAACAAAATTGGGTGAATATATATATATATATATATATATATATATATATATATATATATATATATATATATATATATATATATAAAGAGGCGCTTCATTCATATGGGATTGATAAGATGTCAATAATTTGTTACCAACTTCTCAAAGGTGGCTGAAACATAAAGGGTAATAACACATAAACCCAATTATAACCCTTTGTAATTTACTTGAATAAAAAAACAAGACTACCTTGGGTTATAAAATATGCATAGGTATATTAATGACCCAGGGTGGACTGATGGTAAGATGTGTCGTGTATTCAAATTCCCCGGAAACAGAAGGGGACAACAGTTGCCACATAAGGGTGAAAGGCCAAGCCGTCCAACATGAAATATTACTATAGTTAGTTAGTCATTTATTGACAATAACTATTACATTTAATACAGATGCAATTATACATTTCATTTTCTATTTCTTACAATCGGTAAATCTAATAAGGGGTAAAAATCCTAAATTAAATAATGATTGTCCATTATGATCTTTAACTTTTCATTGGCTCCAATGGCCTCTAAATGTAGACCTAACCCAAGATCAAAAGTAAATTACATTGCAACATATGAAAAAAAAAAATATTTACAGTGTTTACAGTTATTCAGAGTTATACTGAGTAATAAGTTGGATTACACTGAATATATATTTACATAGTTCCCGTTCGTCATTATGGTTCATGCAATAAATGAAAGAAAGTTATTCAAACTTAATGTAGAAAAGCTAAATAAGTTAACAGAGAATAAAAGATAAGGTTGCCCCAAAAGAAATACGATAACAATTGATTAAAGATTAAGGGTCTAAATCAAATATCAATTGCCAGGTGTCAGTTTTTCGAACAGCTGACTGAGAGGGAATACATTTGTCTCCAAAGTTGTGAACTTTGAGAGAGAGAGAGAGAGAGAGAGAGAGAGAGAGAGAGAGAGAGAGAGAGAGAGAGAGATGTTTCAAAGCAGTGGTAAACTAATGAAGCTTGAAAGATGTAGGCTTAGTCATCCACGTCCACGAACATTGAATTATCACTAAAGACAGATACCAAAAATAAAAAAAAAACTTATTCCATTCAAAATAGAGAGAGAGAGAGAGAGAGAGAGAGAGAGAGAGAGAGAGAGAGAGAGAGAGAGAGAGAGAGAGAGAGAGAGAGAGAGAGAGAGAGATATTAGATAAGACTGTTTCAAGATAGTTTGATCATGTGAGAAAAATATACGGTTTTAAGATGGTGAGTGATAGTACAGTATTAAGTAGAGGTGTTAAAAATATATCGAACCTAATAGCAATCCATCGTTACCGATGAGAGCATTCAAAAGTTCCTCTATAGATGTTAAACGTTGTGTGAATATTAACGCCGTTTCTGAGCATTCAATATTGCTCACCAGGCCAGGCTTAGACTTCTATACCTTTACAAATGTCTGATATCAAATGAAGAGTCAGGGATACAGCCATGTTTTCTGGCCTGCCGCTGCTGCCTTATGAAGGTTAAATGCTTCACGAGACCTTGCTCAAGGGCAGTGACCTCATTATTAACACCCATTCTCCCGACTATATGGTCGCTAACACAGATTTCAAAGTCACCTTGTGGAGTTTTGCAATCCGTTAACTTGGCTTGGTATTTATATCTCTTCAGTGACATTTTTTTAGTTGTTCATATAAAATATGTTTTGAGGGCCGTTCTTCAGGCACACATACAACGTGACCAAACAAGCATAGCTGGTGTTTGTTGAGTGCCTGTGCATCCGTTCACTTCAGAATCTGAATGTGTGGAATCTGGTCTTTCCAGGTGAGGCCAATAATATTCTACAAACAGGAAATGTGTGACAAGGCATGATATAGAGTCTAGACCTCTGCACCATAGAGAAAAGATGAGATACATGAGTTTTTATACAACCAGATTTCAATGGTTAGTCTCAGATGTTAGTTCTTAAAATCCCTGGTCCCCAGCCTGGCAAAATCACATGAAGTCCTGTTTATTTTATCCAGGATGTCTTAACCGATTTCATTTGAGGGCAAAACAATTCTACCGAATTATTTAAAAAATGGCATCTCCTCTAACTGCGCATCGTTAATAGTGAAGATAAGTATATTCTGATTTGGTTTAGTTTAACAAACTATGATTTCTGTTTTCCTTCCATTTATCTATGAACTAAGTGCATTATATAGAAAATGGGGGATCTAAAACGTGCTTCATTGACTTAGTGGTGTCGGCCGAAAATGGCAGTCATCGGCTTATTGCAGGGCAAACAACTATTGTGTTGATGTATTTGTATGGGTGCATAATCATCTGATGTTCAACAAATCTACCATCCATGCAGTATTCTATTCGGCGTCCGACTTCTCTAAATTTTTCCAGCTATTAAGTAATTTTTGAGGGAAAGAACACATTAAAAGGACAGTGTCCAGAATATCACACTGCTTTACACATATAAATGTCAAGAATCACCAGGTTAGTGTTTTATCAATGCCTGTAGGCCCTTAATAAAGGTTTGCAAGTACTTTGGTCTTAACAATAAAAGCAATTCCCTTCGTGACTCAAAGGAGAATCCTTTGATAAGCCTCATAATGAGATGTATCCCTCATCAACTTTGGTGGGAGTCCTCACGCGGGAGTCGTGTCTCACTTAGCTCTACAAAATTCATAAGCAAGTAATACAGATCTTCTGGGTGGTCTTGTAATTTCGTTAGTAGTCTGATGTTTGAAAGTCCTTACGTTACAGGTTCCAATGATTAGCTCATGTTGACTTCTTTTGTGTGTGTGTGTGTGTGTGTGTGTGTGAAAGCAAACTATGCTGTCTGAATAACAGTATTTTAACATCTGGATAAAGTTTGAAGTTTGCAATGCTTGGGTTGCTTTTTCTATGCCATTCCCTTTGAAAGAGTAATCTGTGTGGCCCCTTAAATGGAAAGCTCAGTCCACTTACGGGTGCTGAAGATAAGAACCCCTCAAAATATTCCCATTCAGCAGTAATTGAATCCAACATGCACTACCCATAGAGAAGGACTTGGGTAAAGAACTGTCAGTCCCAATACGGACCTGTTCTACTGCTCTACCCCATCGCCAAAAGGACTTCGTAATACATGACATGAAAATGGAGAACTATGTGCATGACTTGTGAAATTCTTAATGAAAAATTAAGACCAGAACATGACCCTAAACTCACAAACCTGAACGAGCTGACTTATGCCAGATGGAAAGAAGAAACTTTGATGACCTGACAAGTGACCAAGTCAATGGGGATTCCCAAAGAGTCACAAAAGTAAGTATCCTGACTCAATTCCTGCCACAAGAGCAAGCTTCATCCTTAGGGAAGCACCTTCATTATCTATCTCAAATGACTAACCAGAATGAAGGTAAGTGATAGGGATACAGCGAGAGCCCTCGGTCACCTCATTGGCCATGTTATGATGATGTAATCTAGCCAAAGCTGCTGACGCCGAAATCTTCGCTATATAATGAAGAGCAAGTGTCTGGCTAAGTGTGTACAGTATATCTATCTATCTATCTATCTATCTATCTATCTATATATATATATATATATATATATATATATATATATATATATATATATATATATATATCTTGTTATGTTGAACGCCATCCACAAGGAAAAAAACAATCTCCCACAAAATGTCAAAACTAAAATGTGGTAGTTAAGAAAGGGAGAAGGGTGGGAAGGGTTGAATCTGTGTGTGTGCATGCCTGTATAAATAATTAGCTGTCATTTTTTTTATGGGTTGCATATACTAGTCATGAATAATGTTCAAGTCGCCTTTGTTTAACTCATCAATACAGGTAGTGAACCAAGGTATGGTGCTTGGAGGCAACAAGTCGAGAGTTGAGGTATGCATGGTAAACAGTGTTCTTAGGCCATCTCGACATGATGCGACATCTCTATGAACAAAGGAGCCACACCTCCTGGCAATCGTTAATAATCTTTATAACACTGGCAAATATACTATATCCTTGCTAAAATTTCCTCGGCAAGATTATAATTTAGAAATTGCTCCCTTAGTATCAATTGCTTGGCTACAAAT
>NC_090733.1:121493563-121516063 GCF_036898095.1 Palaemon carinicauda | reverse complement strand
CAATGATGGCTTTAAAGCTGTTCATACACTTCAATACCTCCATAAAAATGGAACTAAATCATATAATAATGTACTACTAAAAGTGGGTGGTTGACAGTTAGCTCACATCAAACGCTTTATGAAAACAAGGATAATTAGCTTCATAAGAAAAGCAAACAATGGGGGAAACTTTACTTCCTGGATTTTCCATCACTTAAAAAAAAAAAAAAATAAACAAATAAATAAAAAAAAAAAAATTAAAGGTGGGTAAAAGTAAAGGGACGAGAGGCGTGGATGGAAGAATTAAAGTTATGGGCACTGTATAACGAGATGCCGTTATGAGATGATTTTAATTCAGATACGCAGTAGATTCATATTCGGTTACCTTGCTATCTTAATTCTCTTATTAATATTAGGCAGAAAAATTATCTTAACAATCTTACTAATACCGTAATGAATAAGCGTCTATACCTGGTCGCGTGAATTATGTATATCATACTTGTCATCATGGATTATAGATACGTAAACTTTTAATTGTTCTAAGGGCTTCCGGGTCAGAAGAATGTTCGTATATATATATATATATATATATATATATATATATATATATATATATATATATATATATATATATATATATATATATATATATATATATATATATATATATATATATACACACACATATATATATATATATATATATATATATATATATATATATATATATATATATATATATATATATCCTTGCAAACACCCATATCACAACGGATATCATTCTACCAATATCTAGAAAGAATCCAGAAAATGAAAAAACAAAAATACAATGAGTTTATACGAAAGACAGTATACTTTTTTAATAATATTTGGGAATTTTGATTTTGAGATTTCACAATAGATAAAAACATCAAGAATAAAACCTAGTATTATAACAAAATCCCCCAGCGATGATATAAACAATAATCCAACAAACTGTTGATTTCTTTGCCCTTCACCTCTTTCAAAAAAAAAAAAAAAAAAAAAAAAAAAAAACACTGGCTCTACCAAAATTGGCCAGTAATGAATGTTTCGTGGAAATATAGTAAACTTAGATGTAGAGAAAAATAAAGCTAAATTAAAATTATACAGCTGAAATATATGTAATTATATCGGATCAGTTGTAGAAGCCAAAAATAAGAATAAAAATGAGATTTCACGTTTAAAGTGGGAAGACCTTTTTAAAGATACACAGTAATAACTCGCGTTTTCTGTTCGAAGTACTGATAGAGAGCTTTTATCATAGCACTTTATTATTTATAAAGACAGGCAAACAAGCGAAGCAATAACAAACATAAGTAAGATATATAAAAAGCAAACAACAAGCCTAGCTATCTTCCCATTCCACCAAAACCAAATAAATATAAAGGAAACCCCATACAAAAAGTTCGAACTATATATGGTTCCTTCTCGCTGGACTGTATGTTATGGAAAAGAATTTAAGTTGTAGAGAAACTACACACACACACACACACACACATTATATATATATATATATATATATATATATATATATATATATATATATATATATATATATATATATACATATATACATATATATAAATATATATATATATATATATATATATATATATACATATATATACATATATATATATATATATATATATATATATATATATATATATATATATATATATATATATATATATATATATACACACACTGTATTATTTCCCTGAAGGTTATCCAGGTACCAGAGATATATATCTATTCGGATAGAAATATCAAAAAATTGTTTACGATATGAATTTAAAATTGTTCATATGTTGCAGAAGTAATTCCTTGCATTGAAACAAATAAATTAAGCAAAAAGACAAATTCAATAAAATAACCAAATTATAAAATAGTGTATTCTTAACATCAGGCTTCATATGTCATAAGTTATCTTAAATCTAACGCAAACACGCGTCATATACTTAATGTGTCATAACAAGAAGAATAAATTTAGTTTAACTAACTTGTATTATGGTTGTTTGTGAGTTTACCTTAAATTTTTCTCGTAGGTTAAATTTTCATGATGGGCCTGCGGTGAAAATAGATTCAGGGCTTAAAGGAAGAACTTCTAAGAGCCCTTATTAAAAAGGCATTATTCAAAATTTATCTTCAGACAGATGATTCTAATAAACGTAAAGTTTAAAGTTAACGTCTACAACCATATCATGAAAACACGTGAAAATATATTCCAAGAAGATATTTTCTAATGAGGATTAACAACTATCAATTAAAAAATAATTATTTAAACATTAATATCTTTTCATACAGTATTCACAAGATGCAAAAATATTACAATTTAAGAACGAACTAATATTACAGACTTTTAGAGGCACAATAAGTACAAGGAATTATCATGGAAGTCTTATAAAAGAATTTATTCCATTCTACAGGAAAAAATTGGGGAATTTTATGGTGTTACTTAATAAAGGTAAATTATGAATCATTTTGGAAACCAAACATCAATTTAAAGATAAAAACAAAATAGTTTACAGTAGGAGAAACTCCTCGTGCTGATGATACGACTCGACAAGTTTGCATTCCTTCTGCTTTCCTCTGTCTCTCTTTCATTGAAATTACATTACTTTTGATGGCTCAAATACTGACCTCAGGGCTATTTCAAAAACTAAGTCATTCTAGGTTCAAGGCAAGAAAAACTTTAAATTGTTGAACAAATTGTTCCAATACATAATACAAAAAAGATGATTTAGTGTACTAAATATGACGACTATCAAGTACCTTGCCAATAAAAAGAATAGGAAGTTTAACAAAACTGAAAAGTCAATTCTTACCTTGTTCTTATTGTCTATGTCAGAAAAGACAAGAGCTAATAAGATAAATTTCTGTCCATCAATTCAATATTTTTTTACTTAGATCTTTGTTGTCTTTTTTAAATAATACAACTGGGAATAGTTATTTCAATATATTTGCTATGCTATTTCAAAATTATAGAATGTCATGTTATTCTCACACAAGCAACTGTTCCAAAACATACACTCCAACAATACTTTTATAAAACCTAAATAGTATCCCAAGATATATAATGACTTACCTCAATGTGATATGAAATACAAATGCAGTTTAATATTTATCAACTATATACAATCCAGAAAAGAAATCGATGTCAAAAACAAGTGAGAATAACAGAATATTTCCTAACTATTCCATCTCATTCAATTCCACCAGAATACCGCTGAAACTGGAGATAAATACAAAGAAAATCCCATATACGAAAAGTTTCAAAACATATCCGAGCTGCTCTTACCTCCCTGAATACGCAATGAAAGGAATGTTCCCTGAAGGGAACCTATTTTCTCACTTCATTTCCCGGAAGGAAGGATACCCAGGTCAGAGCTATATATAAATATGATTGGAAATATTCGAATAAACTTTTAAACTGAATAGACCAGGGTGCGAGTCACGAGGCTTGAAATTATTCGTTTTAAAAACAGTAGAACTTTCAACATTCCTTTGCATTCCGCGCTTCAAGAATCTTGTGATAATAAGTCATTTAAGAAATCAACTAACTTATATTAGGTCCAAAGCTATTTTGCTTTCTTTTTACAAAAGAAAAGTAACAGCGGAAGAGCGAATTTTACATGATAAAAGCATAGTATTACCGAACAATGTTCAGTTAGGTGAATTCTCCATATGTATTATGTGGCTAAAAACAGATAGTTACTCTAAATGCGTAAACAGTCCATAAGATAAAATATCCAAATGTGAAGAAGGAGAAAAAAAGCGAGGATACCAACAAATAATTGAATGCAAGTAAAAAGCATATATTACACCCCGAATAAGAAAAAAAGGTCAATAACGTTTGATGCCTACAACCCGGGTTAGATTTACTGGAAGTACAGCTTAAAATTTCCATAGAAAAAGGGGTGAATAGACCTCAGGTAGAGTGTAACATGGCATTTAAAAAATATATGGAAGTTCTTAAATAACTAGCACGCTGTAAATTTTATAGGTCCAGGGAATAAAAATTGGGGTAAACCTACAAAACAGTGGTACACACTGTTACAAGAGAAAGTACACGCCTGAATGGCAAAAAAAAAGTAAATGAAAAAAAAAAAACTTTGTAAGATTGATGGCCCACTGAGACATGTTAGGTTGGAGGGTCCACAAGGGAAAAACTACCTGTCAAGTTAGGATCCGAAATATTGGTTTAGGATAAGGGAAAGTTTGAAGTGGGGAAAATAAATGACAAATAGGAGTATTGACACAGCCTACTGAAATAGGCAAACAGTTTACTTCTCCAGAGGGTATCAACTATCACTAGTAATTTTGCATAAAGGATAAAGATTTATAGGGCTGGGAAACATCCAACCAGGAAGACAGCATTCTATCAACAACAGTACACAATCTATGAACTAATACAGGCAAGTTGATGTATAATCAACATTATGTGACTCCTTTGCTAGAAATAAATATTTCAATGGCTTCAATGCATTTATTTCCTGAAAGCTTATATCTAATTATAAAAAAAAGTTATAAAGACGACTGCAATTTTCAAAAATAAACAGGATATATTTTTGTATCTATATTTCTAGATTATTTTTCTTTAGTTATACGACCTACCAATCAAGAAAGGTGCTACCCTTAATTTTCATTCCTTCAGTCCCTTCCCGTTACTATCAAATGACCATTTTATCAGTTGTTTTGACATTCCTGTCCACATCTTTATCTGTCAATCTACCAATAGAATTACTTCTTATTAAAACATATTAATCCATACTAGTAAATCTTTCAGAATTTCCTACCTTATTTTCAATTTTCTAAATATTTACGAATCATATCTCCTATAAAGTCCAGTATTTTTCATATCAATTTACTACAAAACTGTATCCATCGAGCATTTAAGACCTTTCGGCTGTTCTATTTCCGCATTCAAATTACCAAGCATAACCAAGTTTTAATGTCGTCATCAGACGTTTCAATCTAGTCCTCTCCATGGCTATGCACAATTAAATTTACAACTTTCTATTTACGCATTTATAGTTTTGAAGATCTAATTTTAAAATATATAACAATAATAAACGAGATTCTACGGTAGCAGCTTATTCTCCTGATTTTATTTTTCATAAAAAAAAAGAAGAAGAAGAAATTGAAGATGAAGAAGAAGAAGAAGAAGAAGAAGGTCTCATTGGAAGAAGAAGGTCTCATTGGGAGTAGAGGCATCCGGGATTGTCGTCTGTTTTAACACTCCTGTCACATAAAATATTTCTAGCTGTCAAGGCCATAAAATCTCGGGAATTTGTAAACGCAAAGAATTACAGGAAAATTCAGGGATGTGCGTCTTCAATGACTATCAACTGTTAGCATTTTGGTTACAGGTTGATTGTGTATTTTTCTTTCACCCAGAGCATTACCAATATTCAATTTCACCAAGAACATAATTTGTCCTATGAAAAGCAGAAGTGCCCTGAATGAATGAAAAAGTAACGGTAATTCTCTGAGAAGCTCTGAGCACTACTGGTAGTAAATACAACACATCCAATAACATTAAACAATTATAAATATAATACAAAATGCATATATATATATATATATATATATATATATATATATATAATACAATAACTGTTTTATACATATATATATATATATATATATATATATACATATATATATATATATATATATATATATATATATATATATATATATATATATATATATACATACTGTATATATATATTTCCTTTTCACAAAATGAAAAAAAAAACGCACTCGCACCTATCTTCAAATTGTTCCATTTGGAGCTGCAACAGATGTAAAGAGATTCAAAATAAAAGTAAAATTAGAGGCAAACGTGAAACAGGTGAAAGTGTAGCAAAAGATGCATTATCATATTCCACTTCGTAATGAAAAACTACCTACAGTGAATGCACATCTCTTTAACTATATTTGCATTTACATTTGATAAGCGATAAGGATATAACACAGTTAATTTGAAACATGCCTAAATCGAGATACATTCTTTTAGAAGCTCACACGCATCTAGAATTATTTGCTCTCAGCCTTCCTATTTTCTAGGGTGGCCGGAGGGCAAAAGGTTAGAACTACTGGCCCACCACTCTTTGATCCCACAAATTAATCGTCGGATTCTGGGTGCCACAAAGTCCTATGCATCTGCACCGCTTTCCGGTCAAAGAATCCGGTAGGATATTGGCTAGTCGGCCAACCTGTTAATTGGGAGAGACTGCAAAGGAAAGAAGACTCCCAACCAATACTAAAAGCTGGCGATGCCAACACACTCTCTCCCCCTCTCTTCTCTCTCTCTCTCTCTCTCTCTCTCTCTCTCTCTCTCTCTCTAAAAAAATAACTAATAAAATAAAAATTCCATCGCCCTGACTGAAGTCTCTCTCTCTCTCTCTCTCTCTCTCTCTCTCTCTCTCTCTAAAAATAACTAAAAAGATAAAAATTCCATCGCCCTGACTGAAGTCTCTCTCTCTCTCTCTCTCTCTCTCTCTCTCTCTCTCTAAAAAAAAAAGAAAACAAAATTACGAAAATTAAAATTCCATTGCCCTGACTGAAGTCTCTCTCTCTCTCTCTCTCTCTCTCTCTCTCTCTCTCTCTCAAAAAAAAAAAAAATAAATAAATTACGAAAAAAATAAAAATTCCATCGCCCTGATTGAAGTCTCTCTCTCTCTCTCTCTCTCTCTCTCTCTCTCTCTCTCTCTCTCTCTAAAAAGAAAAAACGAAAAAAAGAAAAATTCCATCGCCCTGACTGAAGTCTCTCTCTCTCTCTCTCTCTCTCTCTCTCTCTCTCTCTCTATCGAAAAAAATAACGAAAAAAATAAAAATTCCATTGCCCTGACTGAAGTCTCTCTCTCTCTCTCTCTCTCTCTCTCTCTCTCTCTCACATATATATATATATATATATATATACATATATATATATATATATATATATATATTGGGTGTGTATGTGTTTGAGAGCTTATAAATTTTTCATTTTGGTTTTATTTCCAGAAGAGTTAGGGAAGTACCCAGGCTGATTGCACCCTATACCGTGTACACTATTCTATGCGACTTTTTTTGCAGCCTTTTTTATTTTTTTTGGTTTGGTTGGGTGACAGTAATATATTGCCTTGCATTATATATATCTACTTTTTTATTTTCGGTTACTTCAGCTTTTCGTTTCCCCTTTTTGTATTTTTTGGTATGGAGTTTGCTATTTTATTGTTGTTTATTTTATGGGTTCATGTTAATCATTCTATTATGTCTTATTTTCTCTTATTTCATAAACATAAGTATACACTTATATATATATATATATATATATATATATATATATATAATTTATGAATGTATGTGCGTGTTCGATGGAAAATGTTATTATGTAGGGTTGAAGTGTTTCACTTTTATAAAGTTATATCTGTTAATTAAAAGTTATATTTGTACATCCTCTACACACGAGAGAGAGAGAGAGAGAGAGAGAGAGAGAGAGAGAGAGAGAAATAAAAGAAAATGAGCTACAGTTAAAGACGGAAATAAGGAACGAGTAGAGTTCCATTGGAGTCATTTCACATCAGAGAATGATAAATGATATATGTTGGATTGAGTAAATGAGAGGCTTAGTCAACGACAAAAGAATTGAGAATTTATCTCATGACAAAAAAAAGGTATGTCTAACAACAACAAAAAATATATGAATGTGAAAGTGAATAAACATTTGATGTACGTAAATGTATATCCATGTACAGTATGTGTACTAATGTATTATTATCACCATCAACACTATCATCTCTAGTTTCTTACTCGTACAATAGATTACTCCTTCCTCTAACATACAACTTCATCTATACATAACTCACAACAGTGTTGCGAACAATGCTCAACAATGATTGACCCCATGCGTCAACAGCCAATGTTGGTAGGAAAAACAAAACCTTATTCGAGGTCGAACTCAAATTACAAAAGGTAAAGTAGACCGAAGAATTCACATCCGATAATATTTAGGCTGGGTTTGGATGGTACTCGAAGTAGGTGATACTTGAAACAATCAATCTGAGGATTTGTATAAGTTTTCGTTAAATTCGCTTATCAAAGACCCCGGTCAGCTATTAATCACCATTTCCTCACAATATAAATTTTAACTTCACGTATATGAAAACATATACAAAAATATGATAAATGAAAAAGACACAGATGTGATCTATCTAGATTTTGCAAAAGCCTTTGACAAGGTAGACCATAACATATTGGAGAAAAAAATGAGAGAGCATAATATTGTGGGAAAGATAGGAAAATGGGTAAAAGAATTCCTGCAAAACAGAAAACAGATAGTGGTTGCAAATGACGAGAAATCAGATGAAGCCCAGGTAATATCGGGTGTGCCACAAGGTACGGTATTAGCTGCACTGCTGTTTGTTATTATGATCTCAGACATAGACTGTGATGTTGAAAACTCCATAGTGAGAAGTTTCGCCGATGACACAAGAATAAGTAGAGAAATTACTTGTGATGAGGATAGGAACTCACTACAAAGAGATCTAAACAAAATATATGAATGGGCGGAGATAAATAGGATGGTATTTAACTCCGATAAATTCGAATCAATAAATTATGGAAACAGAGAAGGAATGATGTATGCATACAAGGGACCTAATAATGAGACAATCACAAACAAGGAAACAATTAAAGACCTTGGTGTAATGTTAAATAGGAATATGTTATGCAACGACCAAATAGCAACACTGTTGGCTAAATGTAAAGCAAAAATGGGAATGTTATTCAGACACTTTAAAACAAGAAAAGCTGAACACATGATTATGCTTTACAAAACTTATGTACGTAGTACACTCGAGTACTGCAATGTGATATGGTACCCACACTACCAAAAGGATATTGCACAAATAGAGAGTGTACAAAGGTCCTATACTGCTAGAATAGAAGAAGTTAAGGACCTTGACTACTGGGAAAGACTGAAATTTTTAAAACTATACAGTCTAGAAAGGAGAAGAGAACGCTACATGATAATACAAGCATGGAAGCAAATAGAAGGAATTACTGAAAACATCATGGAGCTTAAAATATCAGAAAGAGCAAGCCGAGGTAGATTAATAGTGCCAAAAAATATTCCAGGTAAACTAAGAAAGGCGCACAGGACATAATCCACTACGCACCAGCATCGATAATGCAGCGACTATTTAATGTGCTGCAAGCTCATCTAAGAAACATATCAGGAGTGAGCGTAGATGTGTTTAAGAATAAGCTCGATAAATACCTAAGATGCATCCCAGACCATCCAAGACTGGAAGATGCAAAATACACCGGAAGATGCATTAGCAACTCTCTGGTGGATATACGAGGTGCCTCACACCGAGGGACCTGGGGGAACCCAAACAAAAAATAAGGCAATAAGGCAATAAGGTATGATTCTATGTTCGATAAAATGCAAGATACAACACACAGATAAATAAAATTAAATATAAAAATATATGAAAATTAATGATCTGTGACCTGACAGCATTATACCTTCCACCTTTCCATGTAGAAAAGAAATAAGGTTCTAAGCACTTTTAATTTTATCTCGTGAAATAGAAAAGAAAATGAGATTATAAAAATTTTTAATTTTACGTATAAAAGTAATAATAATATTATTAAGGATAAGAGCAATAATAATAATAGATTTAAAAATAATGATTTTTTTTTTTTTACAATTCACTAAATGTATTAAGATATTAAGTTTCATTTCAAAGTACAACACAGGTTACAGTAGAATACAAATAGACAAACCACTAAATGATCTGGCAATAGAAAACATATCCAATACTCGGCAACCAGATCAATAATGAGCACAAGTTTCTACAATAATTTTATATGAAACACAAAGTTATACGGGACTCCCAATGAACCATTGGTTCTTAAATAAGACATTAAAATATGCCTCATATGGAACAAAGTGAAAATTGTGCATTGAAAGAAATGTTTAAAAAATTCTCAATAATGTTTTCTACTTTGCAATGTCACTTCAAATGGGGGTATTCATCAGCTAAGTCTGATATATTAAACACTGTTGGCTGTGTTCTACATTTACAACCAATATTCAATTACTCTACTATTATTATTATTATTATTATTATTATTATTATTATTATTATTATTACTAGCCAAGCTACAACCCTAGTTGGAAAATCAAGATGTTATAAGCCCAAGGGCTCCAACAGAGAAAAATAGCCCAGTAAGGAAAGGAAATGAGGAACTAAATAAATGATATAAGAAGTAACGAACAATTAAAATAAAATATTTCAAAAACAATGACAACACTGAAAGAGATATTTCATATATAAACTACAAAAACCCTGTTCAACATAAATACATTTGCTGCAAGTTTGAACTTTTGAAGTTCAACTGATTCAACCCCTGATTCACCTGTCTCTGAAAAAAAGGGACAGGTGAAATCAGGCCACAAGAGAATTCCTATAAGAAATATGCCGTTTCTCAAACGAGAAGGCTGACGTAGCATATTTACTGTTATTGAACTTGCACAGAGATATTAAACGAAATAGTTAAAATCTCAAAACCATAACATCGAGAAATAATGGAGTAACATTAAAATACCTATTTTTATTATTAAATTTCATTCTAAAGAAATGCAGACATAACGAGTAGATTAATTCTGTTTCATCTTCCCCATCTGAATATATAACTATGGCCCAAATAGCATTAAAAGAACTCTTTGGTAATCAACTTCGCAATCGCAAATATACATGCAAAAGCGAAAAGGCATTTAGAAAGAATGTGCTAGAATCAGAACATAACATTACGAACTATTTCATAAAAGATTGTCATTTTTTATTTTTTAAATATTTTTCAAAATATTTCATTTTAATTTTTCATTACTTCTTATATCGTTTATTTCCTTTTTTCCTTTCCTCACAGGCCTATTTTTCCCTGTTGGAGCCCTTGGGCTTGTGGCATCTTGCTTTTCCAACTAGAGTTGTGGCTTAGCTAATAATAATAATAATAATAATAATAATAATAATAATAATAATAATAACATTTCTTGTAGCATAAATATACAAAATGTAAAAATAAAGAAAAAAAAGAAAAACTTTTCACTGGATTTGAAGAGAGATGATGATTATTACGAAATAAATTAAATTCAGTTCTGGGAAGTAGAACTCCGTACGAACTAGGACAAATGTGATCATTAATATTAAACGTTTGTGCTTTTGGCTTACTAAGAACGTTAGCATTCAGCACATTTTTGTTAATGGATAAATGCCAAGTTAACCAAAACCCACCCTCCGAAAAAAAATTTCATGAGACATGTTTGTATAAATGAAGGCTTGAAGAGAACATAACAGCTAAAACTCCATTAGTTTTCTTCCCATCCCTTAAAACCTCTCTCTCTCTCTCTCTCTCTCTCTCTCTCTCTCTCTCTCTCTCTCTCTCTCTCTCTCTCTCTCTCTCTCTCTCTCTCTCTCTCTCTCTCTCTCAAAAAAAATCCAAATGTTTACCACTGGCTGGGAAGGAAAGGATGGAAAAATATCTGAAGATCGAGCGGTAATTTTGATTATATATAAAAAAAAAACACACACACACACACACCTAATGGGAAGGTCTAAAAGATATTTCATGTAGTGGCCTATCTTTTCACTCTTCCTGGAGATATATCTGACTCCGATCACTCTAATGGATAAAAAAAAGACCAAATTAAAAGGTCCTGTGATATGGTTGGTTGGGGAATTTTCTTTTACATTTCTACTAAACTTTATCAATGTTTGTATTTTAGGAGGCACATTTTTAAAATAAATTAAATAACTACAATTGTATTAAACCCATTTCTTTGCAAAAGGGAACGAAGAAACACCAGTAAAATCTGATGATAAAACACTGAGCACAAAATACAGACAGAAGATGGAATAATCAAGTTTTTTTTTCTAAATCAGACTAAAACTCTATATCAATCTAGAATTCGGAAAACGCATCTCCCCAAAATCAAGAGAATAGTGTATATTTAAAGTTTTCTTTATGGAATACATATTTATTGATACCTAACAAAATTCAATAACTTTGAGAAGAGCAAAGAAAAATTACTTAAAAAGAAATGTCTGTTCCCTTTAGTCTTCAGTGTGGACGCATTTGCCAAAACACATTAGATTTAACTTCTAGATTCCCTGATATTTGTCCATAAGTTTGCTACGGAAAACTTTCAACACGAAATTTTGGAATTTCTAACCTAGGTCAGAAAGACGTCGGTCAAACGTTAACCCATTTAGTATCACAAAATGTTCACCCAGCTAAATATCTAAACAGATATGCACACACATGCACCTCCTCTCTCAGGGGTATGACCACTCCCTCTCCTCCCTCCCAGCGGACGGGGAGAGCTTAGCACGACCGAAAAGATATATATATATATATATATATATATATATATATATATATATATATATATATATATATATATATATATATATATATAATATATATATATATATATATATATATATATAATATATGTATATATGTGTATATATATATATGTATATATATACATATATGTATATGTATATATATATATATATATATATATATATATATATATATATATATGTATGTATATATATATATATACATACATATATATATATATATATATATATATATATAATATATGTATATATGTGTATATATATATATGTATATATATACATATATGTATATGTATATATATATATATATATATATATATATATATATATATATATATATATATGTATGTATATATATATATATATATATATATATATATATATATATATATATATATATATATATACATATATATATATAAATCAGACACTTGCTCTTTATCATATAGAGGAGATGAACTCAAAGAGAATTTCCATTCTGGTAGCGCGAACTTATACGATTTCAATTGTGTTTTTTTTTTTTAAATGTAACACCTTAATCTCCCTTATGGACACTTCATTTTCCCTGATTTAAACAAAACTTTAAAAATGGTATCATTCCAATATTGTTATTTTATTATATAAATTACAAAATGCACCTTTAAATAACAAAAACAGTAAATTCAAGACTATAGACTTATAAAAACCTGACAGCCAAGTTAAAGGTATCATTCCAAGATTGTTATTTTATTATATGAATTATAAAATGCACCTTTAAATAACAAAAACAGCAAATTTAAAACCATAGACTTATGAAAAACCTGATAGCCAAGTTAAAGGCATAAAAGGTCAGAAGGTCACACTAATTCTATGGATATGTCAAGAAGGAACTTTCGAAAATTACATACGACAATCCAACAGCCTTTAGATTTTACGTGTGACCCTGTTGCTTTGGGAAACCGGGTTACATAACTTCAACTCTTGAGCAGCTGGATAACATTCCCAGATCATTAAGTTCATTGCATGATATTCTTTATCCCTCAGCTATGAACAGGCATTGATGTTTAAAAAAAAGAAAAAAAAATATTTATTACTATTTCAATGTTGTTGCTGTTTTTAAAATATTGTATTTTAACTATGCATTACTTCATTCATAGTTTATTTATTTCCTTGTTCCCTTCCCCCAATGAGCTATTTTTTCCCTGTTGGAGCACTTAGGCTAACAGCATAATGCTTTTCGAACAAGGAGTGTAGCTTAGCTAATAGTAATAATAATAATAATAATAAGTAATAATAATAATAAAGAATAATAATAAAGAATAATGATAATAATAAAGAATAATGATAATAATAAAGAATAATAATGATAATCATAAAGGATAATAATGACAAAGAATAATAATAAAAAGAATATAAAAAAAATAATAATAATAGAATAATATTAATAAATAATAAATAATAAATAATAATAAAAAATAATAATAATCAATAATTAATAATAATAAAAATAATAATAATAATAATAATAATAATAATAATAATAATAATAATAATAATAATAACCCACACATGGAAAAGTTAAATTTCCTCATCATATAGATTTAAAGATTCTGCAACAAAAGGGGGAAAATTGGCAAAGGCGAACAATTCAGTGAAATCCCAATGCACGTTAACTTGAGACTTCGACACGTCAGCCCCACTTCCAAGTAATCCAGCCCAACAACACCACAGGAAACAAAACTCCTGACGGAAAGGTTAGAGTTACGTTGCTCTCTGGAGACATCAAGTTCAGGCTGAGAAAAGAATTATAAATCATGGAAGAATAACCTTTAGGTATTTGGAAAATATTTATCTGAAAGGCGGAAACGTAGACAACCTCTGCTGATAATGTTACATGAAGTGACCACTGAAGGGACCTTGCGAGAATACAATACACCAAGGAAAAATTTCTAACTAAAAATTATGAAAGGATCAGACTTCAAGAATATCCAGAAAAATATCGACATAAAACATCCAAGCTTTGGGCATTATACTGAGAGAGAGAGAGAGAGAGAGAGAGAGGAGAGAGAGAGAGAGAGAGAGAGAGAGAGAGAGAGAGAGAGAGAGAGAGAGAAAAACAAGTCAAAGCTTTATTCCATTATAAAAGGGTTATTCTGCTACATAACAATATAAATTTACATAAAATTTACAAGAGAGAGAGAGAGAGAGAGAGAGAGAGAGAGAGAGAGAGAGAGAGAGAGAGAGAGAGAGAGAGAATAAAAAACGTAAAAAAAAAACTTTATTCCATTATAAAATGGTTATTCTGCTGCATAGTACAAATTTACATAAAATTTACGAGAGAGAGAGAGAGAGAGAGAGAGAGAGAGAGAGAGAGAGAGAGAGAGAGACTTGAATATGGTTACTGTACAGGGTATTAAACTGCAACTGAAGAAATACTGTTATAACACATATAACAAGGAAGACGACGATCCACTAATCTCGAGAATCAACGATTGTTTTCTATCAGATAGCGTGCAAATACGCAGCCAATATAAATAACTTATCTTTTTTAAACAAACAAATTGCTTAAAAATCAATCATCGGTTCATAATTAGGCCTATTGCAAAAGATACTTCGAGACTATTTAATAAATGAAATCTGAAGAAACATGTCGAAAAAATCAAACTAATTTTTTGTTAATTTAGTTGAAAATTTCCGCAAGTAGTCAATTTCTTGTTGATTAAAAGTGACTCGAAATGACTTTCAAACAGGTGCTTAGATAATTCCAGTTATCTAAAATATATGTTAATCTAAATCAATTTGCCAACAGAACACTTTACATATACTGTACTAAGAAAACAATAAAAAAATATAATTGAAAAACATAGTATATTCGGAGAGAACTGAACGCAGAAATCTGTAGCTGACACAGCTAATTGAAAGACGTCCTGAAAATTTTGACGATCTGGATAAGACGAAAAAAGCCCCGGCATTCCGCCAAATTTCTTTGGATCCTTAAGATTTCAGGACAGAATCTCATCTGTTGCAAAGGAAAGCAATGAAAGGACGTCCAAGGTAAAGGTAAAGAGGAAATCTCGGTTCGTTGAATCCGAAAGGATTGATGAGCAGACTTGAAAGCTAATTTAGCCGATGACCTGTATTTTCCTCCTCTGAATATTGCCCTCGATTCCTCAGGTAACAGTATTGCCGAAGCAGGAAATAACAGCATCTTATAATTAGTCTTGAGATACATATAAAAACCTATATCTTACACGAATTGGCTCTCAAATTAAATTGGCTCAGGAACTCTACGACAAGGCTAATTAAAACTTAATTTCATTTTTATAACCCTTATGAAGCGAGTTTATTCAAATTTAGAAGATATGTGAAATATAATCAACCTATACAAATTCACTTAATTCCATAAAAAATGAAAGAGCCTGAAAAGTTCGTCCTGGCAAATTGGAATGATAAATATCAATTGCAGTTTTGATGAGAGAGAGAGAGAGAGAGAGAGAGAGAGAGAGAGAGAGAGAGAGAGAGAGAGTAAGAAAATTCAAGACTATTAAATTATAAAATGGTTATTCGCATAAAATTTACGAGAGAGAGAGAGAGAGAGAGAGAGAGAGAGAGAGAGAGAGAGAGAGAGAGAGAGAGAGAGAGATTGGATTTTAGTCCAGTAAATCTAGCCCAAAATAGGGGGTGACCCAGGACAAATTGCCAGAAAAACGAAACCACTTTCATATGTTTAAGTTAGACCTGCCACATGATATATCAAAAATGTAGAAAAATATATTTGGTGGAACATGGTAAAATATGCAAATTAAGGTAGCCATTACTAAAATTTCTGTTTTTGCCTATACTGACTAAAGTAATAGAGCTAGACTTATGAAAATGATATCCATACCCATGTTTTCATGGTCAAGGAATCATATGAGACCAATCTTAGGGATTTGTGATGATTACATCATAATGAATTCAATATGGTTGCCGTGGTAAGCACAAAAAAACTGAAAATCGCAGTAACTTTTACAGAATCCCACCAAAGACAGCAAACTTGGTGTCTATGTGAATGATTATTGAGCTTTCACATGTAGTAGTTATGAGGACTCTCCACAAAATGATGATTAAAAACCAGGACAGATGTTATAAGTCCAAACTGGAGAGTGGTACTAGGTGTTCCGGACGAGAGTAAATGTAACCCTGCCTCATGCACGACACCCGCCTCTAAACCGTTTAACCATCATGTTTATTCAGAAGGTCGGGTTAAAAAACAAAGCAAAGTTTGGTATATTAGAATGAAAGCTTGGTTTTTTAACCCGACCTTCTGAATAAACATGATGGTTAAACAGTTTAGGCATTTCTTCTATATGACAGAGGCGGGTGTCGTGCATTAGGCAGGGTTACATTTACTCTCATTCCCAAAATTGACCATGCATCAGTAATCAAACGTATAAGTATGTCTGCAGAGGACATTGCAAAGGTTGGGAGGATACGTATACATCAATTCTCTCCAATGAATGAAGGCTTGGCTACATTGAAGTATGAGAAACTGAAGGGAGATGATGAAATGCTAGGAGACAGGCTCATGGACATAGACCTGTTATGGAAAGTGTCATTCTGTGCGAAACCTCGCCGACCTGGATGGTCCGGGATGATGCAGCTGATAACTCATGGTGAGCATCCAGGACAGGCATCTACTATGTTTTTGCCCATGATAGACTTAAACCCAAGTGATATGAATTGTGTCTATTCTACCCTCATCTTTGTTTCTGACCGTGCACATCGATATGGAGTGACACCCATAATAACGTTTGACCAACCTCTCTGGTGGAAAGCCATGACAATAGTGGAAAGTGAAGATCCAAGCACACAGCTACATTCAGTTATAATCCGTCTTGGAGGTTTTCACACTTTAATGAGTTTTCTCGGGAGCATAGGACACTTGATGGCCGGAACTGGACTCCAAGAATTGCTGGAAATGATCTTTGCTTCCAATACCGTTACACACATTATGAGTGGAAAGGCTGTTGCAAGGGCTGTACGTGGTCACCTGTTGCTTGACACTGCTTTGAACACAGCTTTGATTGCAAAAACATTCGGCCTTCAGCTAAATGGCACCTCTGCTACAGAAGATCACGACGATGAGGATAGCTCAACGGTCATGGAGTTTCAGGATGATAACACCTTTGAGGATATAGATCCTTTATCGGTTTCAGTTCTTAATGGTGCGGAAATCCCTCTCCCAACTGAAATTCAGGAACTTGGAATTTTAGTTGATGAACTTCTAGAAGGACAAATGGTACCATCTGAGATAAGTTCATCACCAGTATTCCATTCTGTCAAGGAAAGATTACTGAATGCACTAAATGCAGTAGAACATAAAACAGGGAAACTGTGGGTTATGTATATGAAATTGATTGACATTGTTCTGAACTTCCTGAGGTCCGAACGAACAGGTGACTGGAAGTTGCATCTTGCAACCTTGCAAAATATGTTGCCTTATTTTGCTGCCTCTGGACATAACTTGTACACAAAGTCGGTGTACCTATATCTGCAGAAAATGTGGAAGCTGGAGGATTCCAATCCAGATATCTACTCCAACTTCATGGACGGTTTGCACGTCGTGCGAAGGTCGGATCGTTATTGGGCAGGACTGTCCCCAGATTTGGTTATAGAACAAGTTCTCATGAGAAGCCTTAAAACAACGGGTGGTTTGACGAGAGGACGGGGTATGACAGAAACACAGCGACTGGTATGGTGTCTGTCCAGACCTATTTGCGCAGAGGTCAATGATGCCATGCAGCAACTGACTTCAGTTAAGTATGCAACAAGTGAGCAGCATAAAGATCTGTCAAAGGCACGTCAGGCAAAGGACATAGCCGATACCAACAAACTCGTTTCAATACTGGCAGAAAGGAATCCATTTGAAGAAAGCATGTCATTGCAAAATATTGTGACAGGGGTAGCTACTAGAGAGGACGTTAATGTAGAGTTAGCCAAGGAAGTTGGACAGAAAATTCTTGAGGATATGACAGGAAATATTGTTAATCAATATGTATTTCGGAAACGAAATCAGGTTATAACACCAGAATCAAAGTCAACTATCAAAATTGATGGGGAGAAAGTGAACATCGATCCCCAGCTACTGTTTCAGAGACTGGTGATTGCCGGAACACAGGCTACAGATCTGCTGGATGCCTTTCAGTATGAACTATGCTCTTATCCACCAGCTCTGTTTGAGACCAGGCACGTTCAGCTTAAAGCCAACAAACCAGCCCTTGCAAAAGCTATTTGGGATTTGATCCCACAGGATGATCGTCCGGACAAACCTTCCAATTGCCAATATGTACTCGATGGTGGTGCCCTACTTCACAGGATTCCATGGCAAATTGGAGACACCTATAAGTCGATCCTTCAAAGGTACACGTCATATGTGAAGAAACGTTATGGAAAGGCAGTCATCGTTTTTGATGGTTACACCAGTGGGCCATCAACGAAAGATAGTACCCATCAAAGACGCCTAGGAACGCGCCAAGGAAGAGCAGTCAATTTTCAAACTCAGATGTCGCTCAAGATAAAAAAAGAGGAATTCCTATCAAATGATGAAAACAAGCAACGTTTCATTAATTTGCTTGGTGATTCCCTTGAAGCTGCTGGTTGTGAAGTTCACCACGCAAAAGATGATGCTGATCTACTTATTGTCCAGACCGCAATAAAGGTTGTGTCGCAGTGTAATGTTATTCTCGTTGGAGATGATACAGATCTTCTTGTCCTTCTATGTTATCATACTAAGAATGTGAAGTATAATATGTTCTGGAGGCCGGAGCCTAAAAAGGGAAAAAAGGAGCAACTTCTGAACATTGGACATGTATGTCAGAAACTTGGAGATGATCTTTGCAATAGCATTCTTTTTGTCCATGCGTTCCTTGGCTGTGATACAACTTCACGTGTCTTTGGTTATGGAAAGGGTGTGGCACTGAAGTTGGCACAGGACAGTGAATACTTTTGTGACCTTGCTAAGGTGTTTGGCAACTATGATTCCAGCGAGGATGAAATAATTCAGGCAGGGGAGAAAGCTATGCTTTGTGTGTACAAGGCAAAACCAGATGGCAATCTGGATTCACTGAGACACCACAGGTTTCAAGAATTAGTTGCCACTAGCAAAAAAGTTATTCACCCCAAATCATTGCCACCAACTTCAGGGGCAGTAAAGTACCACAGTTTCCGTGTTTTCCACCAAGTTCAGGCGTGGAAGGGTAACAGCCTGAATGCTGAAAATTGGGGGTGGAAGATCATCGAAGGAAAAATGTTCCCCCTTATGACTGATTTGGACGTTGCTCCAAAATCACTATTGGAAGTGGTAAGATGCAAATGCAAGACAGGGTGCGGAAAACGTTGTGGGTGCAGACGACTGGGTCTTGACTGTACACCAGCCTGCAGTGAATGGACTTGGAGAACACTGACGAGACTTCAGATGATGATCGTGATATCTTGGGCATGTGAACCTACATTTAAGGAGAATTAACTGGCATGCCTTGGTTTCAATTTCAACAAACTGACACCTGCATTATAGATAAATAGACTCATTTACCATGAAAACCTATAAATAGACACCAAGATTGTTGTCTTCGGTAGGATACTGTCGAAGTTATTGCGATTTTCAGTTTTTGCGTACCAACCATGGCAGCCATATTGAATTCATTATGATGTAATCATGACAGCTCCCTGAAATTAGTCTCAAATGATTCTTCGACCATGAAAACATGGGTATAGACACCATTTTCATAATTCTAGCTCTATTACTTTTGGCAATATAATCAAAAACAGATATTTCGACAATGGCTACCTTGAATTGCATATTTCACCATGTTCCACCAAATATATATTTCTACATTTTTGATATTTCTTTTAGCATGATAATTAAAAGTCATTGCAAGTAATTTCATTTTTCTGGCAATTTGTCCTAGGTCAAATGGTAGATTTACTGGACTATTTATGATTTGGACCGGAAAGCCTGCCACTGGGACCTGGGAGGCCATTTGGTGTCCAAGTGCAAAAGGGGGACCCCCCCCCCCCAATATTAAAGTTCAGTTAAAGAGGTTGGACAGCAAGATGGAAAATAGTAAGCCGTAAAGGAGGTATAGTAGATGGCTAAAAAGGGAAGGCAACTATAAAGGGCCAAAAGGACGCTGAACATAGTCTACCTTTAAATAATTTCTACGATAACCGGCTGATGTACTCTGAAAGCACTACTCCCCTAAGGCATATGAGAGAGAGAGAGAGAGAGAGAGAGAGAGAGAGAGAGAGAGAGAGAGAGAGAGAGAGAGAGAGAGAGAGAGAGAGCAAAATCTAAGAACACCTGAAACAGAACTTCAGTAATGACTGACTGAAGTTTACAATGTTCAGTTTAAGTGTAGTCATGGTAAATTTATTTATATACAATTCAATATTAGTTACATAATACTTGTAACGCTTCAAAATGCTCTTTCCTGTATTTGAATAGTTTACCAAAATGTTTTTCAAACATCTTTGAAATAGTATTTCATAATCACTTTGGTGGGAAACTGAGTTCGAAGATATAATCACAGAGTAGTTGACTAATAAATACAGAACAGAATTATATGTGGTGTTAAAAACTACTGACACACCAAATGTTAAGATAAACAAACATCTGAATGGTCCTCCAGGCCATTTTGCCGAAAGTTTTAATGGGAAACAAGCCAACTTTAATAGGCTTTAATTAATTGTCTGGGAAGTTTTGGAAAAGGAACACCACTTCACCATATCAATAACGACTTCATCTTAATTTGAAAAATCATTAAAGTAAAAAATAGTGATAAGAATCATACTATATCAACTGTTGATAGTTTTTAAAATTAAAAATTATGGAGGACAAAAAATAATAATAGTCGCATGGTATTAAATCTTATATTGAACGACGTAATGTGGGTGAAGTTGTTTTGCTTACCGCCTCCGACTATGCAGTTTTTCTAGCCGTGCAAATATTTCACAATATTCCCTTGGCAAATAGAGCTTTAAGCCAGAGATGAAATGAAGGCTTCGTAAATATTTACCAACTGATTAGAGATAACAGCTTGGGACCCCGTTTCACTTTCAAATGAATCGGTATACAAGGTTTATTAAACCTTTCACTGCCAGTGGTGAATTCAACGAAATTTCTGATGTAGCAAAATCTTTCACGACCATACAAACCCTAGATTTTTTTTATATTTATTGGAAAGTTCCCATCAAGACCTTTCCATTGAATAACAACTTTCTATAGCTTGGGTGATTTAAAAAGAGAGTTTCCTTTTGCACATTTTAACTAAGTCACCACTGGCAGTAAAAGGGTTAAGATGGCTGAGAGATATCAACGAACGATAAAATATCTCTCACGTTTTCATTTTTATTAGCTTAACACATTTTGATGAAATTACCACTTACCACCATAAAGTATATTCAACATAATACTTTATGAGAAAAACCAACATCTGCAAGTGCAAACACGTACAGAAAAATGTGTATTTTTTAATATTTACTTGAGGGTACACTAGGGCACACTATTCTATCTTGTTTCTCTTCCTCTTGTTATTTTCAAGGTTTTATAGTTTATATACGAAAGATTTATTTTAATGTTATTATTGCTCTTAAAATTCTCTAGTAGTTTTTCCATATTTCCTTTCCTCATAGGGCTATTTTCCCTGTTGGAGCCCTTGGGCTTAAAGCATCCTGCTTTTCCAACTAGGGTTGTAACTTAGCAAGTAATAATAATAATAATAATAATAATATAGTCAAAACTACCTTATGCATATAACCTATGATATATATATATATATATATATATATATATATATATATATATATATATATATATATATGTATATATATATATATATGTATATATATATATATATATATATATATATATATATATATATATATATATATATATATATATATACACATATATTGAAACTACAATATTAATTTTGCCACTTTTCTTTCACAAAATTCAGGGAAATTTATTGGTCTCAACTTTTGTATACTTAGGACTTGTTCTGACGAAAAGATTACACGGAGCTACAAAACTCCCCGTTGCTTCAAACAGCAT
>NC_090733.1:121481063-121491063 GCF_036898095.1 Palaemon carinicauda | reverse complement strand
TGATATTTAGACGACACTATGATATTATCTATCTATCTACCCATCTAATATAATTTATTTATTTACATATATATGTGCATATATATGTGCATATATATATACATATATATATATATATATATATATATATATATATATATATATATATATATATATATATATATAGCATCATCATCTGCTCCCACGCCAGTTGACGCAAGGGGCCTCGATTAGGTTTCACTAGTTGTCTCATCTTGAGCTTTTAATTCATCACCTCCGACTTCACGCTTCATAATCCTCAGCCATGTAGGCCTGGGTCTTCCAACTCGTCTAGTACTTTATGAAGCCCAGTTAAATGTTTGGTGAACTAATCTCTCTTGGGGAGAGCGAAAAGCATGATCAAACCATCTCCATTTACCGCTCACCACGATCTAATCCACATATGGCACTCGAGTAATCTCTCTTATAGTTTAATTTCTAATCTCGTCCTGAGATTTTCTGCCAATAATCTTCTGATGGTTTTGTTCCAATTTCCACTATTGGAGATTGTTTCATTGCCATACCATGATTTATGTCCATACAGTAACACTGATCTCAATAAACTGGTATATAGGATCATTTATATATGTAATTTCAGGTGATTTGATTTATAAATTTTACTTAACATAGCTATTGTTGATTTGCTTTTCCCAATTTTTCATTAAAGTCCAATTCTAAAGACCCTGTATTGGAGACCATAGTTCCTAAATGCTTGAATGATTCTACCTCATTAATCCTTTCTCCTTCCAATGATATTTCATCTTCCATTGCATACTCCGTTCTCATCATCTCTGTCTGTCTTCTATTTACCTTGAGCCCAACCTCATGTGATATTTCATGTATTATGGTAAGCAAGCATAGTCCGCTCTAGTACAATGTATCTGTATTCGACAGCTAAGAGAAACTAAACTTGTTTTCTGTCTTCGTACTTATGTGCTTTACTGTAACATCAAGTGCGGGGGTTTGCCCCCCCCCCCTCTCAAAAAGTAAAATGTTGCTTCGTTAATTCCCACTTTTAGCCGAGATTGAATGCAAAAGTATATGCCGTTAATTTAGAAAGTTGCTGTGCTTGTAAAACATACACAAATATTTATGTACTTACAATCATACATGCATTTATAGTTATATAAATACATATACCTATATATACACAATATATGTACAGTATATATATATATATATATATATATATATATATATATATATATATATATATATATATATACAGTATATATATATATATATATATATATATATATATATATATATACAGTATATATATATATATATATATATATATATATATATATATATATATATACAGTATATATATATATATATATATATATATATATATATATATACAGTATATATATATATATATATATATATATATATATATATATATATATATATATAAAGCTAAAGAGACACCAACATTTCATTATTAATCGATGGGATATGAATTTGCCCCTTGAAGCGCGGCAAGAGGACCTTGGAAGCCATTCAGCACCTATACCCCCCTGGAGATAGAACTCCGCAGTTGCAATATTAAATAAAGGTTAAGAGGTTACACAGCAAGAGAGAAGAAAGATGAACGGGAACAGAGGTATTGTAGAAGAATAAAATGTTAGCGCTATCAAGGGGTCGAAAGTAAGTTGAAAAGGCCTTTAAAGTACTGTCTATAATTCACTGCTCGAGGTGCACTGAAAGCACTAACATCCACCCCGCCCCCCTAAGGAGAATTTCTTTTTTAATTTAGCCTCTTACAATAGGTATCCTATGTCCCTAACATTTACCAGACTTTTAACAGAAATAAGATTTACGCAACAAATGAAACTGGATCTCTTAAGTATTAGATAATCGCTTACCAGATAAATATGCTTCATAAAAGCTTCCTCAATCCTATGAAATATGTTTAGTACAAAAGATGAGTCTCCACACATTTTTAAACAATGCATATGAAAATAAATAATTGAATTTAGGAATTTCCTCTCTTGCAGTAATAAATCCTCTTGGAGGGTTTTTATCAGATTAAATCTATTCTCCTTCTTTTATTTAGTTCGCCATTAACAAATGCAGTCTATTTCGTCCAACTGTCTCGTAATAGATAAACTTGCTTTTTTGAAAGTGTAATAAAAAGATTTCACTGAAAAAAAAAATATTCTGATTGATAAGAAAGAATCTATTGATGGTTGTCATTTGTTTTGTTAATTCTATGACCATATTTATATCGTATGGTTAAAGTCAATGGTTTCAAATTAAAAAAAAAATCATTACCTTGACATCTATTTAGAATTTATTTGATCGGTCATCTAGCATCAAAATTAATTACTTCGTAATAAAATTTGAGAGAAAATAAGTTTTCCTAAGTCTTCAATTAATTCTAAAATTCATGCTTTCTCCATCATTAATCTCAGGCACCGTCGTTCAATTAATTCATTATGCATGTTGCACAAGATTTCTCATAATTCTGACCATCCTTTACATTTAATCTTCCAGGAGAGTACCATCCTTTTCGTAACAATAGGTATGCAATTAATTCTAATATTCATGCTTTCTACATCATACTAAACCGGAGACTAGAAGTTTTACTCCAGGTGTAACCAAGTTGTGGAATGACCTTCCTAATCAGGTATAGTTGAATCGGTGGAACTTCATTACTTCAAATTGCAGCGAACGTTCTCATGTTGAACAGTCTCTTTTTATAGTTTATATATAATGGATCTATTTTAATGTTAGTTGCTGTTCTAAAAATTTTCTATTTAATTGTTCATTACTTCTCTTGTAGTTTATCCATTTCCTTATTTCCTTTCTCACTGGGCTATTTTTCCCTGTTAGAGTTCTTGGGCTTATAGCATCCTGTTTTTCCAACTAGGGTTATAGCTTAGCTAGTAACAATAATAGAATTATCATTTCTATGATACTGTATTTAAATTGTTCATTACTTCTCTTTTAGTTTATCTATTTCCTTATATCCTTTCTTATTGGGCTATTTTCCCTGTTGGAGTCCTTGGGATTATAGCATCCTGCTTTTCCAACTAGGATTGTAGTTTAGCTAGTAATAACATCATTATCACTGTAGCTTAGCTAGTAATAATAATATCATCATCATAGCTATGATACTCGGATTTTTCACATCTCCCCAACCTTTCTCCTCTATCATGAAAACATTCTGACCTCCGTGCGTTTCTCAGACAGCGCTATCACCTTAATACCCAACCTCAGCAATTAATTACTTGGTCTGAATCCTTTCCTGCAAAATATAGTCTGCAAGTTTGAAGTGAGCCTCATAAAAATCCTTCATTTCTCTTTGGAAAGTTTGCCATTTATTACTCCTACAGCGTTTTGAACTTCAGATTTTATATTTTCGAAATCAACGAACTGAATTCTTCTTTTCTTTTCTTGTCTGCAAACAAAAACACCTTCAAAATCCCATATATCTCAGTCTAATTTAATCAAGGAAACTTTGGTCTCTATTCATCTCACTTCGAATATTTTCTTTTCAAAGATGTCCGTTATATACTTGTATTGAGTAAAGGTTTAATTTCACAAAGTTTTAACATACACCTTCATTATAATAATTGCATTTTTTTATCCAGCCTTATTAATTAATGTTTTTTTTTCCGACTGTAACGTTTAAAGTAGCTATATTGAAACCAATTTCCATATTCAGAATAACTTATTTTCACTACATCTTAAGAAAATTAATTTCTTATATTTTGTCTAAATTTCTGGTAAATACAACTGATTACCTGATGTATTAGAAGAATTATAATCCTCGAACCCTGTATTCTGTGATCTAATCCAACTGTAATCATGGGTAGTCAACACTGCTCACTAAAGTTTTCTTTCTAATGCTTCTTACATAGTTCTACTTTATGATTAAAATTTAATTCCCACTAGGCACCCTTTCAATATCCAATTATGTTGAATATTGTTCATAAAATTTGTCATAAAACGTTACCCAGTTCTAGACGCTCAATTGAATTGAATATAAAATTTAGGGCTTAAGCCCAAGCAATGGGACATGCAAATTAATCAACCATACCCATACTCCTACATTTGGTATCTTTTTAATTTCTAAATCCAATTACACAACTGTCATACAATAATATCGAAATGAAAAATAAGGAGGGATTAAAAGGATTGAAAAAATAAATCTATAAAATCATTTAAAGCTCATGAAATAAACCAATAGTCTGTATAAATTTTTTTCAACTCAAGTCTTGTATAATGTCAGGCATTTGGGGATATTACGGGGATTTAATTTGCTTTTCCCTTGAGGTACTTCAACACCGATTAATCTTTCCGTCATAAGCAGAGAGAGAGAGAGAGAGAGAGAGAGAGAGAGAGAGAGAGAGAGAGAGAGAGAGAGAGAGAGAGAGAGAGAGAGAGAGAGACCACATTCTTCCAGAGTTCTTGAGCAACATATGGTAAATATTACAAAAACAGGCTAACTGAAGATCATTAAGAAAATAAATGAAGAAAGTAAATATTGGAGAAGATATATAATGTACAAACTTTCCTGTAGAACTATCCAAAGGTTGGGACTTGTTTAGTAAACTTCGAAAGCAATTAGTCAGTTATAAGAAAGAAGACTCCAGAGGTTCATCAAAATGTACACATAGAGAATCTACAACGATTAAAAAATGGAAATTATACGTAAATAACACACAAAAACACACACACATATATATATATATATATATATATATATATATATATATATATATATATATATATATATAAAGTGTGTGTGCGTTTGTGTGTGTAAGATGGCTCACAAACCAAAAAAACTAAAGGAATATGCCTAAATATATTACCCAGATAAGAAATTAAACCTTTGACTTTAGGAATCAATGATACACTTCAAGTTTTGGTACCAATGATTATATTGATACTACCCAGATATGGAAACAAATAAGATACCTAACATGATCCACCGGCCATCAACCGAAAGACCATAACTGCAAGAAATTATCAAAACAAAAATGTGATGGATGTTAATCAGCAATAAAAATCACCATATATATATATATATATATATATATATATATATATATATATATATATATATATATATATATATATTGTTTTCTTTTTCGGTCAGCCCCAAAGATTTGTGGCCGAGTTGCTAGGTTAATGGAGCCTCAGTTTCTTGGGCCTGGGTTCTACTCCCAGACCCACCAGAAGTTATTATCTTTGAGTTGATTCACCCTAAGGTCTCTGATCCAGAGATGGAGAGAGTCCAGACATTATGAGGTGTATAATATATATATATATATATATATATATATATATATATATATATATATATATATATATATATATATATATATATATATATATATATATATATATACTGTATATATTGAGAAAATAATGTATTGATAAATAATTAGAAGTTTCTATATAAATATTAACCGATTCCTTCTTGTTACTGCTAAAGATATTTATCTATTGTTTCTTTAAACTTATATGATTCAACTCACTGAATTGTGCCTTTCTTTGACAAGGTTTTTTAGTTAACTCATAACAGTTTTCTCATTTATAACTTTTATTTCTTTGATTTTTCTACATTCATTTAAAAATTTATTGATAAAGATTTCCCTACCTACAGTAATCAGAGTAAATTAATCTTTTAAAATCTTTCGACTTCAATAGTCCCACTGTATTGCAGGGTAGGCCACTTGCGTCAACTTCCTTCACCTATCTTTATACGTTGCACCATCTTCCCACAATCCCACCACACCCATACAAGTATCCCTCCTCGACACGTCCATCCATCTGTTACTGACACACGACACTCAACAACACCCCTTAATAATTATGGGTTGTGGTGGCCGATGTGGTAACGTCCCTGACTGGTGAACGCCAGACTGGGGTTCGAATCCCGCTGAAACTCGTTAGTTTCTTTATTCGCTGCAATCTCACCATCCTTGTGAGCTAAGGATGGGAGGTTTGGGGGAGCCTATAGGTCTACCTGTGAGTCATCAGCAGTCATTGCTCGTCCCTCCTTGGTCCTAACTTGGGTGGAGAGGGGTATTGGGCGCTGGTCATATGTATATATGGTTAGTCTCTAGGGCAATATCCTACTCGATAACTTCCCGTAACTTAACCATTAGATTTGTACTAAATTGTTGATGATTGCCTTTTACATTATTCAACTACCTGAGTCCTTTACATACCTATTTTTATACTCGGTATTTTGTACATCCGATTTCGCACACTGCACATATTTGTTATTAAATCCTTTCATAAAAGGATTTTGCTGTTTTATCAAACCCAATTCCACAAACTCTAGCACCAAATATGGAACTCATATAAACCAAAAGGATATATTTATAATTAACAAAAGCTCTAAAGATTTCGTCACAGTTATCTTCTCTCTCTCTCTCTCTCTCTCTCTCTCTCTCTCTCTCTCTCTCTCTCTCTCTCTCTCTCTCTCTCTCTCTCTCTCTCTCTCCATGAAGGATATTTCCACTTAAACAAAGACAAACAAGAACTTTACAATATGCCATGAAACCAAGACAACAATACAAACCTAAGATTTTTTTTTTTTTTTCAAATGATTAACACTCATTTCCAAGACTGAAATCAAACCTATTCCTTCCATTTTCTAACATGGAAGATCTTTAATGATATAATATAAATTAAACCGAGATGATATTTTCAGAAAAATTCAACGTTTCTTAAACGAATTTATGTTGACTAAGTAAGCAAACAATTTGCACTTTCCAGGCCTCCACATCATGGCCCCATGGTAGCGAAGTGTTACAGACTATATACAGTACAGTGAAAAACTATATATATATATATATATATATATATATATATATATATATATATATATATATATATATATAATATATATACACATATATATAAGCCTATACATTTATGTACGTACGCATATATACACATAAATCTATGTAAATATACAAACACAAAAGCATGTATCTCTCTCTCTCTCTCTCTCTCTCCTCCTCTCTCTCTCTCTCTCTCTCTCTCTCTCTATATATATATATATATATATATATATATATATATATATATATATATATATATATATATATATATACACACATACATACATATGCATTTCCCCCAATTTTGGGTGGTAGCCGACATCAAACAAATGAAACAGAAAAGGGGACCTCTCCTCTACGTTCCTCCCAGCCTGACAAGGGACTCAACCGAATTCGGCTGGTACTGCTAGGGTGCCACAGGCCACCCTCCCCTGCTATCCACCACAGATGAAACTTCATAACGCTGAATCCCCTACTGCTCCTACCTCCGCGGTCTTCCAAGGCACCGGAGGAAGCAGCAGAGCCTACAGGAACTGCGTCACAATCACTCGCCATTCATTCCTATTTCTAGCACGGTCTCTTGCCTCTCTCACATCTATCCTCCTATCACCCAGAGCTTCCTTCACTCCACCCATCCACCCAAACCTTGCCCTTCCTCTTGTACTTCTCCCATCAACTCTTTCATTCATCACCTTCTTTAGCAGACAGCCATTTTCCATACTCTCAACATGGCCAAACCACCTCAACACATTCATATCCACTTTAGCTGCTAACTCATTTCTTTCACCCGTTCTCACCCTCAATACTTCGTTCCTAACCCTATCTACTCGAGATACACCAGCCATACTCCTTAGACATTTCATCTCAAACAGATTCAATTTCTGTCTCTCCGTCACTTTCATTCCTCACAACTCCGATCCATACATCACAGTTGGTACAATCACTTTCTCATACAGAACTCTCTTTACATTCATGCTCAACCCTCTATTTTTTACTACTCCCTTAACTGACCCAAACACTTCGCATCCTTCATTCACTCTCTGACGTACATCTGCTTCCACTCCACCATTTGCTGCAACAACAAACCCCAAGTACTTAAACTGATCCACCTCAAGTAACTCTCCATTCAACATGACACCCTCCCTTCTCGTACATCTCAAAACCTTACTCTTACCCACATTAACTCTCAACTTCCTTCTCTCACACACACTTCCAAATTCTGTCACTAATCGGACAAGCTTCTTCCGCGTCTGCAACCAGTACAGTATCATCCGCAAATAACAACTGATTTACCTCCCATTCATGGTCATTCTCGTCTACCAGTTTCAATCCTCGCCCAAGCACTCGAGCATTCACCTCTCTCCCCACTCCATGAACACACAAGTTAAACAACCACGGCGACATCACACATCCCTGTCTCAGACCCACTCTCACCGGTACCCAATCGCTCACTTCATTTCCTATCCTAACACATGCTTTACTACCTTTGTAGAAATTTTTACTGCTTGCAACAACCTTCCACCAACTCCATATAACCTCATCACATTCCACATTGCTTCCCTATCATACGCTTTCTCCAGATCCATAAACGCAACATACACCACCTTACCTTTTGCTAAATATTTCTCGCATATCTGCCTAACTAAAAACTGATTCATACAACCCCTACCTCTTCTAAAACCACCCTGTACTTCTAAGATTGCAATATATATATATATATATATATATATATATATATATATATATATATGCAAAATCATATATATATATATATATATATATATAATATATATATATATATATTCATATAAATAGATAAATAAATAAATATGTATATATATATATATATATATATATATATGTACATATATATCTATATTCACACATATGCATGTATGTATACGGTATATCTATATCATATATCTATCTATCTATCTATATATATAAATATATTTATATATATAAATATATATATATATATATATATATACCCATATACAAACATACAATCTATATTATACTTCTGCATGTTTATATATAATGTATATCTATCTATATACACATTCATATGCGTGTGTTCTTTCCTACAACGAAAGAAATGATAAATACAAATGAATAACGGGAATGCAAAAAACGACTACAAAAGAGGACTAAAACGTTAAAAACGGATATGCATACAGAACAGCAATGAAAAATAACATTTTATGCCTTGAATAAAAAAAAAAAGTTGAATAGACTTTATTTAAATACTAAAATAAAATACATTTGTGAAAAGAGCAAGGAAAACATTCTGCCAATTACTAAAATCACGCAGTTGTTAATTAAAAAATCAGTAACACCCAACATGAGCAAGGCCTGAAGTTATATGTCACAGGTGAACTGTCTGCTCACATGAGACCGGCTTTCATGTCCACCGATGCGTATCTTCAATGCAACAATCCTTGGTTCAATATTTCGTATAATTACAAATACTCAAAAGCACCTTTGCGTTTTTCTGATTAGTGGCGTGTATTTGTAATAGTTCCCTTCCTTCGTTTTTAAATTCGTTACTTACGTCGCCTATCATATCTCATAATGGAGCACCTATGTTATTCTGAATTAATGACGCAATATGCATAACGAGCGAAACTTACAATTTATAAGTCAAGTGAACTAGCAATATTAATAGCTGGTCTGAAATGTTTATATAATAGAGCAAGGTAAGTGCATAATCAACGTTTAACTACTGAAGACTAAGAGGCAGGGCATACTATCCCTACATGGTTGACAGAACCCTAAGTATTTTACTGGTTTAATGGTCTCTAGAGAAAATCACTCAAATGCCTAGGGAGATAAATAACTTCTTGTACAATCTACAGTAACTGGAGCTTCCGTCTGACAAGTCAATATTCTGTTAGACAAGACATAAACACAAGATAATAGCATCAGAACTACCTCGAAAATATCTCACGTTTATGTCTCCGCTATTTCCATTTCTTTTCATGCAGCATTTCAGTTCTCGGCTGCATGTGAAATACGTATCAAATAGCAGTTAAATTTTGGAGTAACTCGGTGCAAGCAGGTATTTATGAGTAATGTATTAGAGTTTAGACGATATCGGAATGAGGAAATGATAACTAAGATGGAGAAGAAGGTATGAAAGTCAATGTACACCTTTTAGAAGAGAAAAC
>NC_090733.1:121463563-121471063 GCF_036898095.1 Palaemon carinicauda | reverse complement strand
AAATCTAACAGAGGCCCTTTGCGTTAATAGGCGTTGGAGATGATGATGATGATGATGATATATATATATATATATATATATATATATATATATATATATATGTATATATATATTTATATATATATATCTATATATATATATCTATATATATATATATATATATATATATATATATATATATATATATATATATATATATATATATTACATAACCATAACACCTTTGCAAAGCAGAAGCTCAAGTAACCTTTTATGAATGGTAGCATCCTGAAATTAAAATCTTCTCAGCCAATTAACAGTGAAATCATAAAACATGAACGAAAAGACAATGCAAAATTCTTTGAATTATAGGAATTTTAAAGAATATGATTATTTTATAAGTATTATTACAAATATAATGGTTTAACTTTAAACATTTTAGATTATTTCTAACAAGAATTTTGCCAAATAGGACTATGATATTTCTTTTATTAATTTTCCTGTTTTTGCAAAACACAACTAAATAAAGAAGGAAAAAAAATTGCTATTTACCTAAGGTGTGTGTATAAATATACCTATCACACATCACATTAAATTGTTGGCTGTGTAATACATAAAGTACATAAGGCAAGACCGAGAAGAAGGAACGACCTACCAGCTAAACTTAAATCGTAAACAGATGTTGTTGAAGTGTAGTTTAATTGTTTGGTTAGCTCGTTTGCGGGATCATTAGCAGTTGATGTCTGGCTGATGTGGCTGGTCATTGTTGACTTGAATACGAACAGTTTTGAGAAGTTTTTAATATGCAAGTGTTCTAAATGTACAAAGATGTTACATTTACGTCAACAATCAGTTAAGTCTGTATTGGGGGTTTATCTACGATGTTTTCCTGCAGCAATTCTTTTAACCATACTTCTTTTTACTAATCATACTCAAAATAAAATAAAAAAAGTCTTGGGAGATTTAATGTCTGGTAAAAAATTCATGCGTTGCCCAATTCTAAGCTCATTGGTCATCTGGCAACACTGAAATTAGCAAAAGGTCTTCATTACCTAAATTTCAAGCTATTTTGTATATATAACCAAGGTCTTCATTACCTAATATCCAATGCTATTCATTACCTAAATTTCAATGCTATTTTGCATAAATAATTAAGGTCTTCATTACCTAAATTTCAATGCTATTTTGTATATATAACCAAGGTCTTCATTACCTAATATCCAATGCTATTCATTACCTAAATTTCAATGCTATTTTGTATATATAACTAAGGTCTTCATTACCTAATATGCAATGCTATTCATTTCCTAAATTTGAATGCTATTTTGCATATATAATTAAGGTCTTCATTACCTAAATTTCAATGCTATTTTGCATACATAATTAAGGTCTTCATTACCTAAATTTCAATGCTATATTGTATATATAATCAAGATCTTCATTACCTAAATTTCAAAGCTATTTTGTATATATAATCAAGGTCTTCATTACCTAAATTTCAATGCTATTTTGCATACATAATTAAGGTCTTCATTACCTAAATTTCAATGCTATTTTGCATACATAATTAAGGTCTTCATTACCTAAATTTCAATGCTATTTTGCATACATAATTAAGGTCTTCATTACCTAAATTTCAATGCTATATTGTATATATAATCAAGATCTTCATTACCTAAATTTCAAAGCTATTTTGTATATATAATCAAGGTCTTCATTACCTAAATTTCAATGCTATTTAGAGTATGTAATCAGTAACTTCAAGTCGCATTCATTTCCTTAAGAGAATTGTCTAGGTTTAACTACAATGTAACACAAAAATATATGGGCGTCTTGAAACTGGAATATACATGAGAGAGAGAGAGAGAGAGAGAGAGAGAGAGAGAGAGAGAGAGAGAGAGAGAGAGAGAGAGAGAGAGTGAGAGAGAGAGAGAGCGATTCTTCAAACATAACAAAGTAGTATACGGTTCCCAGCAATCACCCTTCTTTCCTTTTATTCAAAAGCGAGAAACACAGGGATCAAATCACCTAATTTATGGTTCCCCTTTTGTTGCTCTTTAATTCAATGATTGCTCCATTTTATCCGGTTAATCGAGCATGATATCTTCTAGATGAAGAATGGTGGGGAAATCTAGCTCTCACCCAACTGCAAAGAGAACATTCAGGTGTTTACTTTTTGCCATAAATCAAGTCGAGGGTCGATAATATGAAACGTATTTATGAAATGGGAATCTGGACGTTGGTTGTAACGATATAATATTTGCAGTGCTAATAACACTGTGTTTTTTTTATTATATAAAGCTTAATGTTTGAGTCTCTCTCTCTCTCTCTCTCTCTCTCTCTCTCTCTCTCTCTCTCTCTCTCTCTCTCTCTCTCTCTCTCTCTCTCTCTTTCAGAATCACCTATTACAATTCACGTAACATATTCTCTCTCTCTCTCTCTCTCTCTCTCTCTCTCTCTCTCTCTCTCTCTCTCTCTCTCTCTCTCTCTCCAAAATCACCTATTACAATTCACGTAACATATTCTCTCTCTCTCTCTCTCTCTCTCTCTCTCTCTCTCTCTCTCTCTCTCTCTCCAGAATCCCCTTTTACAATTCACGTAACATATTCTCTCTCTCTCTCTCTCTCTCTCTCTCTCTCTCTCTCTCTCTCTCTCTCTCTCTCTCTCTCTCCCTCTCTCATCAGAATCCCTTATTACAATTCACGTAACATGTTCTCTCTCTCTCTCTCTCTCTCTCTCTCTCTCTCTCTCTCTCTCTCTCTCTCTCTCTCTCCAGAATCACCTATTACAAATCACGTAACATATTCTCTCTCTCTCTCTCTCTCTCTCTCTCTCTCTCTCTCTCTCTCTCTCTCTCTCTCTCTCTCTCTCTCTCTCTCTCTCTCTCACTATAGACACCCGCATTTATAAAAAGGCAATTTCAACAATATAATATATAAACGCTGATCGTCTCTGTTTTTTATATGAATAATAAGTAACGATAGATTAAATGAGGTTCACAACCGACATCGAGCAACAATAACTTTTATAGCCTTATCAAAAATATTAGTTCATTTCTGTTATTCTAAATCGCGTATGGCATATCTTGAAGCATTTCGTTAAGATAAACTACAATTATTTTATCTAATATCATTACGTCAACAGAAATGTTGATACACCCTAGTCTGAATTAATGATATCAAAGATTTTTATCAGATATAAATGATAAACAGCGTTCTAGTTCACATTTTTCTATCGCCAAATTTATAAATGTTTCAGTATCTATGAATATTAATGTTATAATAATAAAAATCAAAGCAAAATCTTTATCTAACTAATGTGGAGTCTCAATGAATAAACATAAGCTTTATTTAAGTTTTATCTTATGCGCACTTTTTTTTTTTAAATATCACAACAAAAACCGCAGCTGTTGATATAATTACCTATAAAAGCTTTTGTCTTAAAAGTTATCCTTATTTAAAAATAACTTCTTTTGTGAAATGAAAATGTAAATTATTTAACAAATAATACTTTACTTTTTTGTTACAAGACCTCGTATATTAAAGAGGATCTTAATATCAAGGGAGTCTGTTCTGTCTCCTCTGGAAAACTAGCAAGAATTAAATTTTATGGTTTCGCCTCTTATCACAAAATACTAAAATATATATTGATAATATAAACGAAAAGAAAAATATCAAGAATGCCCTGATGGTTTTACGAAAATATTAATAATAAGAGAAATAATTCGAAAAATTCTTTTTATTTTCTTTAGCATGAAACAGATAATGAGGAAAGGAAAAAATAATATATCCAATTTACTTTACTTATATATTTAAATAACAGAAATCCTTTTGAAGGGATATAGTGAACTACTCATCCCAGTTTTTTATTTATTTTTTTTTTTAAATCCTCAGGCAAAACGGGTCATGGGAAAATAAAATAATCTAGCCGATAATTGATAACAAACAAGTACGCAAAGGACATTTAGATTTCCAATACACTATATTGATGAACAAACATTGGGCTGTATCCTAATTTTTCTTCCATTAATCTTGATTTTTTCTGAGGTACACATTAGACAAGGCACCAAATTGTTCGTCAAAATGACATCTACATAATAAAAAGTGCATCAGTCTCCTTACATAATATTTACTCGAAAGTCCATAAAAATATGGTATAGAGATGATATTCATATCAGACTAATGAAAACAAATTACATTTAGACTACTCTTTAATTATATAAATAATAATAATAAGAAGAATAGGGAAGTGGGGAATATGGGGAAAGGAAGAGCACCCCTGGATACAATACAGTTTGTAGCTCAAAGGTAGGTACTCGGGATGGGAAAGATTAAGGAAATAGGGAGAAAGAGAAGTACAGGAGAAGAATAAAAGAGAGGGACAGACCTTCTTGCGATATTAGGAAATTGGAATTATTATTTGTGATTATATAAATACAATGGCATAGTAGTTATTCAACGCTATGCATTAGGATGTCTACCATTGCCAGTCAAACCATATATCATTATATAAACCATACTTGGAAAAAATAGGATTCTACAAGCCCAAGGGCTCCACTAGGGAAAGCAACTCAGTCCGTAAAGGAAACAGGGAAATAACGATTAAACTACGTACAGGTATGAGCAGTAAAGAAAAATACATAAAATTGTAAAATATATAGAGATCAGCAACAACACTAAAATAGACCGGTTGTATACAAAGTTTAGAACGATACTTATGTCAACAGGACAGCACTAGTAAAATACTTGAATTTATGAAGTTCCACCGATTTAACCGCCAGATTATTATTATTATTATTACTATCCAAGCTACAACCCTAGTTGGAAAAGCAAGATGCTATAAGCCCAGGGGCTCCAACAGGGAAAAATAGCTCAGTGAGGAAAGGAAATAAGGAAATAAATAAATGAAGAGAACATATTAACAATAAATCATTCTAAAATAAGAAACAACGTCAAAACAGACATGTCATATAATAAACTATCAACAACATAAAAAACAAATATGTCATAAATAAACTATAAAAAGACTCATGTCCGCCTGGTCAACAAAAAAGCATTTGCTCCAACTTTGAACTTTTGAAGTAGTACTGATTCAACCACCCGATTAGGAAGATCATTCCACAACTTGGTCACAGCTGGAATAAAACTTCTAGAGTACTGCGTAGTATTGAGCCTCGTGATGGAGAAGGCCTGGCTATTAGAATTAACTGCCTGCCTAGTATTACGAACAGGATAGAATTGTCCAGGGAGATCTGAATGTAAAGGATGGTCAGAGTTGTGAAAAATCTTATGCAACATACATAATGAACTAATTGAACGACGGTGCCAGAGATTAATATCTAGATCAGGAATAAGAAATTTAATAGACCGTAAGTTTCTGTCCAACAAATTAAGATGAGAATCAGCAGCTGAAGACCAGACAGGAGAACAATACTCAAAACAAGGTAGAATGAAAGAATTAAAACACTTCTTCAGAATAGATTGATCACCAAAAATCTTGAAAGACTTTCTCAATAAGCCTATTTTTTGTGAAATTGAAGAAGACACAGACCTTATATGTTTCTCAAAAGTAAATTTACTGTCGAGAATCACACCTAAAATTTTGAAAGAGTCATACATATTTAAAGAAACATTATCAATACTGAGATCCGGATGTTGAGGAACCACCGTCCTTGACCTACTTACAATCATACTTTGAGTTTTGTTAGGATTCAACTTCATACCCCATAATTTGCACCATGCACTAATTCTAGCTAAATCTCTATTAAGGGATTCACCAACCCTAGATCTACATTCAGGGGATGGAATTGACGCAAAGAGAGTAGCATCATCTGCATATGCAACAAGCTTGTTTTCTAGGCCAAACCACATGTCATGTGTATATAGTATGAAAAGTAATGGGCCAAGAACACTACCCTGTGGAACACCAGATATCACATTCCTATAATCACTATGGTGCCCATCAACAACAACTCTTTGAGATCTATTACTTAAAAAATCAATAATAATGCTAAGAAACGACCCACCCACTCCCAACTGTTTCAGTTTGAAAACAAGGGCCTCATGATTAACTCGGTCAAAGGCAGCACTAAAATCAAGGCCAATCATACGAACTTCCCGACCAAAATCAAGGGATTTCTGTACAGCATTGGAGATTGTAAGAAGGGCATCACATGCTCCAAGGCCTTTACGAAAACCAAATTGCAAACTAGGGAGTAGATGATTACCTTCAGCAAACCTATTAAGACGTTTTGCCAGAAGACGTTCAAAAACTTTAGATAATATGGGAGTTATTGAAATTGGGCGGTAATCAGTGGGACTTGAGCTACCACAAACACATTTACATAGAGGAGTAACATTACCAATTCTCCAACTAGTGCTAAAAGCTCCTCTTCTTGCTAACTTGCGCAAAATAACAGATAACTTTGGAGCCAAGAAATCTGCTGTCTTTATAAAAAACAAAGGAAAAATACCATTTGGGTCTACACCTCCATAAGCATCAAGGTCCATCAACAGAGCTTTAATCTCACGAGATCGAAAAGCTAAACTAGTTAGTTTAGCCTCAGGAAAACAGGAATGAGGAAGTTCAAGTTTTTCATTACTCTGTTTACTGTCAAAAACATCAGCCAAAAGGGTTGCCTTTTCCTTTGGACAGTGAGTGACTGAGCCATCTGGTTTAAGTAAAGGAGGAACTGTTGCATCTACACCAAAGAGTGCAGATTTAAGGGTAGACCACCATTTATGTTCCTGAGTTGTACCAGAAAGTGTTTCTTTTATGGTTAAATTGTACTCCTTTTCAGTTGAGGCATACACTCTCTGAGCAAAAGCTCGAAGCTGAGTATAGTTGTTCCAGGTCAAATCTGATCTGTTACCCTTCCAAAGTTGATAGGCCTCCTGCTTCTCCAAAAAAGCACGTCTACAATCATTATTGAACCACGGTTTGTCCTTCACTCGGTACCTTAGCACACGAGAAGGGATACGCCTATCAATTATGTTGACTAGATTCTCATTCAAAGGGACAACAGGATCTACACTATTATATAATTGTGACCAATTCAAGCACAAAAGATCATGTAAAATCCCATTCCAGTCTGCTTGGGATTTCATATAAATTTTACAAGAATATGATATATCAGGGACAGGCTGCTCAGTCTTCACTAATAATGAAATCAAGGCATGATCAGATGTCCCGACTGGAGAACCAACCTTACCAGTTATAACACCAGGGGAGTGGGAAATTCATTCTACACTGGTTACAGCTGGAATAAAACTTCTAGTTTTTCCCTTGAAGCATAACATTTCTGAGCAACAGCTCTTAGGTGAGTATAATGTAGTTATTCAAAGCCAAATATGATTAATTACTATTCCTTGATTCCGAATTTTAACACGCAAGAAAAGAAAAAAAAGTTTGAATACCTATATACAATTATGGCCAAGATCACTCAAAATGACATTCCAGTATATTATAGATGTCATACATACATACACACACACGCACACACATATATATACATATACACAC